>NC_143012.1:10532635-10770135 GCF_055824585.1 Amblyomma mixtum
AGCGGCAGTGTATTCGGCCGTATCGCCGCTTTGCCGTGCATCTGAAGAACTCGAAGTAAACAAGGAGAGCGAGAATACCTCGGGAGCTTCGGTGATAAACAAGCTAAGAGTAGCGCCAATAACGATAGAAATCAACTTCCGCGGCCCCTGCGATAAAGACAAAAATAAAGTTTCGCGCGCCTTCGTTATGATCACGCGGCGAAACCGAAACCACGAAAGAGTTAGAGAAATAAGCGTGCGGGCAGGTCATCTCGGAGGCCATGTCAAACTTCAAACGCTATTTCTTCGCTTCGTGTAAGTCCTAGGAGGTGGCAGCACCTCCCAGTCAGCATCCATCGTCATTTTGGCGCGATATTTCAAACGGCTGGTTGAAACCGTTCCCGTGGGGCAAAGACCTTACGAGACGGAAAACGGAAAACCGCCACCGTAATCGGCGGCAAGCCGAACAGCTAAATATACTGTACCTGAAGCTTCTGATTGCGGCGCAACGCAGGCTCCAGAAGTGTCCTGAAATGCTTTAGCCGAAGGTTTTCTCTCGGGCTGCCTACCGCTCGTACGGGAAAGCAAGCCGGATAAATGGCGCGTTGCTCGAATTTCTTAAGCAGAACCGATTCGCATGTATGTCAGCATTTTTTTTTTTTACACACGGCACTCCGGGAGTGCGTACTGGCTCAGGGTGCGCGCCACCTACGGCTCGGCTAAAATTATCCGAGACACCTCGCAACAAGGTCGGCCATCGACCTTCCATAATCTCGGAACGTGAATTTTGTAAAAAAAAAAAAAAAAAAAAGTTGACTTATATGGGGCGATGTGCAGTACCTCGATCTCTGACAGAGATTCCTACAGCCACATATATAGGCACTCTATGTACTCTGGTTGATAAGGAGAACAGCACTGTGAAAAATTCTAATAGCATTTGCTTCAGTAACAATGGCTTATTCATAAGAAGCCACTGGAATGTTAACTGACTTGGCTAGTTTTCTACAGCTTCAGCATTAAAACGCTTTTACCATGGTTCTTAAATATATCGTTGGAATGATTGTGTTTCGTCTATACTAATATATAAATAGAGGCAAATATGTTGTAATGCCGTCTAATAAAACCAAACAGTTAGCTTTGAGGACGCAAGTCCAATAGCCTTAACTTATTTTAAAATAATTAGATAAAGAAAATAGTTGCAGCTCTAAAGAGGCTGCTTCCAGAAAGATTTCTGAGTAGCATGAATAGGCAGTACATATTTTCAAATGGCCATGCTCACAGCTAGGCATGCAGGTTGTTGAAATTCTATCAAAAATTCATCCCACTTTCAGATGGGCTGAAAAGTGAACAAAAAGGCAATGCTATATTGTGCATACCAGGTCTTGCTGCCCGACTGCTTTGTATGTTTGATCACTGAAAACCATAGGCTTCGCATTTTCACCAGGAAAAAACAGGTCCTCTTCCGCTATTACCACATATTCGTCGCCATCCAGGTCTGAACCTGCACAGAAGATTAGTAGTAAACATGAAAAAACATGAAAGAGACATGTGTGACAAATTTAAGCAATGCGTCATATAAAGCAAGGTTGTGAAAGATATAAATAGCAGACGGTAATTGAGGAGAGTTTCTGATGGGTGACAGGTCAAAAAGAAGCCACAGTCTACCAAAAACATGAGCCCTTCAAGCAAACTATGATAAAAAAGAAAAGAGAAGAGAGTAGAAACCAGCAATCGTATTTTCCGCAAAACAAAGCGCAGAGGTCGACTGGCACGAAAGCTGTCTGAATTCGCCGCTCATTTTACATACACGAAAGAAATGAAATGCCTTGGTCATGCCTTGGATGCTAGCCAAAGTTGATATTCAGTATCTACAGTTACAAACATAGCGAGGGTTAAGCTTCATTAAAGCTACATTTTAGTTTTCTGAGACGTGCTTAAGGAATTTAGCCATGATTGCAAGAGTTTAGTAAGCAAAACAATAAGCAGTCAACATCAACATACGAGCCCACTTACAGCCTTCAGGAATTCATTGAAGGTCCATGAGGGACATGGGACATTTTTGGTTGGTAGACACATATATTCTTAAGCAGAATCCATCCCTACTGGTCACATATTTTAAAAGCAATCTGGCTGCATGTAAGCTACTTGACTGCTTACTCTGTGAGCCATTTTTTTAATATGAAATGTTCGTTTCTGCATAATTTTTGACTGAGTTATATTAGTCAAGGCTGGTATTCTGATGCAATGCAGTACCATCAATTGAGGGGTTTATTCATTCCAATATTTGCTCAGCAAACTTCATCTGAGTTCTAAAAGTAAATGGCCCTTAATGGCAATCGAGTTTTTTACTACTCATTTTGCTTGAGTATAGACTCTAAATCAATCTTTGTAAATTTGAACAGCCGGTTTACTCAAACTGAAACTTAGTTCCCATCAAAATTGAGGGTATTACAAAGACTCTTCTTAATATCACACTCCACGTAATTCTAACAAATTTTCTGTTCCCTTTGAGTTTGAATCATCAAATCCAGCGCAGTTAACACACATGACCAAGGAACATTTTTTGTAGTATTTATTTATTTATTTATTTATTTATTTATCACATCACCCCCAGTGCCTGCTTGGCAGTACAGTGGGGGGGGGGGAGAGTTACAACATAATCAGTATGATATAGTGACAGGAAAAGAGAGAAAAAAAGGATGTACACAGAAAATATAACACAGCACAATTTTATACAAACAAACACAAGAATAAATATCACAGCAATGTGCGAAACGAGTCGTTAGATTTTGTTGAAATGACTTCCTGGGGCAATTTATTCATTAATTTATTTTTTTTTAAATTACATGTTTAGTAAGTCTGTTCTGGATTTAATTTCTTTTACTTTATAAGTCCGGTCCCTTCTTGCAGATATATAGTCTGGCAGAAATTAAAAATGGTCATGGTCAGTACCTGTTTTAAGTTGCATGACCATTTATGACAACAGTGACAACATTCAATCATTAAAGTTCGTGGCGAGAATCTATGCAGCCTCTAGTATTAGCGTGCGACATGACCTACCAGCCATTTCGTTGGGGTGCGGCCGCGGTCCCTTTGCTGGAAACACAATGCAGTCCTTGATGTGGCGCAAGGCAGGTACATCTACAGCCTCAAACTTGCGCACATCGCCAGGATGAAGACAGGGGCACTTTGTCACCATCACTGTACCTGTCCACGGAGGGAGCAGCACACTAAAAAACTCCTTTCTTAGAAAAATAACTGCCAGACCACCTGCCTATGGAAAGGCGTAACATGCTACAAAACACCTTTCATAGAAAACGGAGAACTCCCCAGTTGCCCTCTTTATGAAAAGGAGTAAAATAGTACAAGTATTCTTTCTTTGGAAAAAGAAAACTCCCAAACTCCACGCGTATACTCCCTTCATCCAGCGGAATGAGCCTATATTCAGGCCCATCTGGATCACATGACAGGGGGCATGAACTCGAAAACCACCACTCCCTAGACTACGGTTACAGATGCATTAAGAAGTTTATGAAACAAGTTTTTGAATTCTA
Source organism: Amblyomma mixtum (assembly GCF_055824585.1). Taxonomy (NCBI): domain Eukaryota; kingdom Metazoa; phylum Arthropoda; class Arachnida; order Ixodida; family Ixodidae; genus Amblyomma; species Amblyomma mixtum. The sequence continues at coordinate 10,536,169 of NC_143012.1, forward strand.
ATATTAGCAAAATAACTCAGTTATAGCGTTGTTTTCCCCTGGTGCCAGGGATATATGCACACAGCCTATTTCTGACTGTGTGAATTACATGGTGCACTACTCGAAAAATGGAAAGTTTTCGGTTTACAACAAACTGCCTATTCTAAAGTTGTTTGCCATGAAGATATTTCCACGTACAGTGATCGCTGCACAAGGAAAGCTAGACAAATAACCTCAAAAACATTTTTCAAAATGAAATAAAACTGAGTCCTATTAAAATGATTATGCTGCCTGGGTCAGCAGCCTCTGTCAATCTTCCTGAATGAATGAATGAATGAATGAATGAATGAATGAATGAATGAATGAATGAATGAATGAATGAATGAATGAATGAATGAATGAATTAGCGAGTTAACAGACTTTGCGACAGGCATCTGTGTTCGATGGCAGTTAATATAACCAGGAGAAGAGTACCATACCTGTAAGAACCCGAGCAGTACGCCTGAGTTTCGGAGCTTGTTCACTGTTCCTTATATCTGAAAACTGGACAAAGACCTGGCCATATTCCAGAGTTCCCGTCTCATCTAAGACACCCAGCATATTGCGGCCGGTGTCCTCGGGCACCGCTATCTGACTCTTGTGCTTCAGGCCGGCTGCAAAGTCATAGATGCGCAAAACTCTTTTAATGCTTGTGTTTGCTTTCTAAAACTATGCAAAACCTTGCCTTAAAGCCTGCTCCAAAAACAGTAAAAATCGATGGTGAAAAATTCACAGCCATAATGATGCACTGATAACTTTGGTGCTTTGGGCAATATAACATTCAATTATTTTACCCTATATACTTTGCGGACAATCATAATAAAACAAATTTTATATGTAAAACATTGATCCAATATGTTGTAATCTTTCATAGACTTCTGTGCTTTCCTTTATGTTTTGCCTACTACATCTGTCAGCAGCCTCTGTATTCCGCTTGACTGCCTTATGGCCTTGCTATGCATATTATGGTTACACTGCCTACTTAGTGACACGGTATCAGGTATAGTGACCTATGATTGCTTTATATTTTAAGAATAATACCTGTTTCACATGACACACCCCCTTGATGATCTTTAAACACCAAAACTTTATATAGTCCGAAAATCTGGATGTTCAACAAATCAGAACATAAGCTGCAAAAATAAGTGACATTATGGCTGAGATAGACACAGCTGGTTTCCTGCAAACCAAAAGCTGCGACGTGATATATATATATTGTGGGAAACTTGTCCTCATTTTGGAAAACACGTGAACTGCAGCACTGGAACTTGGGTTTTTGTTGCTAATTAAAACAGTATGCCGCTTATGCTGCTGAGTACCGCAGTATAGTTCAGCATCAAGTTTCTTGCTGACTGCTTTAATTTCCCGCACACTTGAGGATTTGTGAAGCCCACAAATGTAACCAGGATTGTTGGAATGTAATTTTGCTTCGTATGCGCATGTTTGCTAATGCAGCCATACCACATTTTATGGCCTTTTAAATTTTGCTGTATTTGCCAGTACATAAGCTTCAGTTATTAGCATGCAGTGATTGGCTAAGAACACTGCACTGTAGCTCCTATTTCTTTGTAGCATACCTTTGCAGCATGAAATACTCTTTCTTTCCTGCTTAGCATGTCACATTATAAGAGCTGAGTTTTACAAAGCAAAAGCAAAAGTGAACTGTGCAGTAAAACTCAATACTATTATGTCTCCTCACTACAGTGCTTGTCACAGTTATGTCAGTCAAGAACAGAGGTGGAGTCATAGGTGGTGTTTTATGCAGTGCTCATTTTTTTTAAGACATACGACTAGTGCTGCTAAGGATGCACTGAGTCAAGAATGTGTGGTCATCTGTCATGCTACTGATCCACAACTGTGTGTGCAGATATGAAGAAAAGAAAGTTGCAGTAACTGTCTCATTTAAGATGGACACCTGAACAATGCCCTTAGGGAAGCGATGAAGGAGGGGTGAAAGAATGAAGAAATATTTAGAAACCAACTGAATCTGGCAATGCAGTGCCAATATTAGAAGCTCTAACAGATGACGAATATGTGAGGTCATTATTCCTGAACCTGAGAATAGCAACCTTAAATTAGTACAGCATTAAAAAATATATTGTGATGAATAAAGGAGAAATGTGTTTTTGTGCATTTATTTTCTAAACCAATGTTGGACATATCGGCAAAATTCTCTATTTACCGGACTGCATCTTTGGACCAAGGTTATTACAAACAGCTAGTACAGTAAAGGCATTGATATAGTAAAGCTTTTTTCTGGTCCAGTAGACTTTACTTTAGCAAACTTTTCAACCAAATAACTCTGTCTGAATGATGTTCGATTAAGATCTGTGCGCCCAAAACAAAGTTTGGACATCCAGTGGATGTACTGTTGGGGATAAAATTCTCCAGGACGCGGGAAAGGCCATCTGGGCGCATATGTGTCATGCTTGTCAGCGAACATCCGCTTTCACTGCACCACATTGGAGCACATTTCATTTCATTCATGACATGAGTCATGCTATCACTTCCGCAAGTTTGGCTTTGATCAACGGCTAAATAAGGGACCTATCAGCTTTTGTTTCCGGCTATGCGTCCTGGAGATTTTGTCCCCGATAGCACAAGAAATGTACCACAGCAGGCCACCCAGCCTGGATGTCAATTAGATGTTCGCAGTATATCTGGAATTTGATTTACTTTGAAAAAGTGGAATGTTTACTCTCTAAAACCAGTAATCAAGATTGCAATTGCAGACTAGCAGTTAAGAAATAGCTATTTACCCACTGCGCTATTGTAGACAGCTACTAGCAGTGAGCGGATGAAAGGCTCACTGGTCAGAGCTAGCCCAAGGCGACGAAGCTTGGCAAGGGGCAGGTAGAATGAACTGAGATGAGGACCCAGAACTCGCAAGGCAATGTCATCATCGACAAATGCATCGCATAGTTGCAGCACCATGCTATGCTGGAGACGCATGAACACCCGGGCAGGAACTCCAAGCTGCTCCAATATTGTAATGAGAGGCCGGTTCAGAAACACTGGGCCTGTCACAAGAGGGAGCAGAAAAGGTTGAACAACTCGCATGATAGAGTGGCAACTGTTTAAAAAAGCTTGTTATGACCTGCTTAAAAAAGCTATCACACTTCTCTTTTTTTTACCTGATAAAACAAGCAGCTACAATGCAACGTGTCTTTAAAAACATTTTCTAGAACTGTATGTTCAACTTGTAAACATTAATTGCTTAAAGGCAGTGTTAGTCAACTTTCCAGGTATGAATTTAAGAGTGTACAGGCATCAGATTTTGGCTGTGCGTTCTTTCTCTGTAATGATGCTTAAGACATTCGTACACATAAATCACAATGTGGGTTTTGCCTGCACCTGGTAAATAATTTATAATTGCTTTTCCTCTCTAGTGCTCTGTGTGTTTCGCAGTAAAATGACAGCTATTGACTTTGAAGTTTAGTTCACGTCACAAGTAGCGCACAAAAACATAAATATTCTAGCCGCTTCTTCATTCATTCTGAATCAAGCAAATCCGTGAGCCGCTGCATTAATAAAATGTTTCATAAAATGATGGCACCAAGTTAAGAATAGCAGCCTTTCAAGCATATCCGCGAGTTGACATCCCTAAGCTGAACTAATAAATAACCTAATGATGCTATGTCCTTTAACTATACATCTCCTTTTTTTTGCATGCATCAATCCCTCCATAGCTCCCATGCTTGAAGCAGCTTCCTGTACAAGAGTTCACAATTCCTTCAGCACTCTTATCAGATAGATCTACCAGTAGACCAACCACAAATCAGTCTCAAAATCTTTCAAGCAGTCAACTTCAACTACCTCTCACCTTACAGACATGTGTCAATTATCAGCATCAATCTATGTGTTAATCCAAACTAGTATGCACTATAACAGTGCATAACTGGGCACTGTTATCGATCACTTACCTATCATTTATCACCTACTTCGAATCATTTACCCAGCATTATCAACCCACCACCTGTGGACGGTAGTGTTTGCATTTTTACACATTATGCCTCTATGACCTTAAAGGGGCCCAGAAACACAATCTTAGTTAACTGTTTTGCCTGTTGATTGCATACAGTGAGTTATAATGATGCTATTAGCGTCGGTAACACCGCATATATTCCGTTCTTTAATATTTTTATGTCCTCCCAAAAACAACTTCATGGCTCTGATGGTGTCGCCACACAGTGGCGGGTTTTTAGCAGCGGATATGACATCACCTGGCGCGAGCTTGATAATCGGACAAACAGTAAATATACTGCAAGTTGTGTGAATAAATAGAGACACATTTTGTCACCTGTCTGCGTTTTGTATTAGATCAACAAAAACAACTTGTTTGTGTTAGATAAAAGCCCTGCAAAGCAAGGAAAATAAAAATACACCACCAGGGGCGCTCTGGCATGGAAACGACACTGCCAGTCTCAGCACGAACGAGTTACAGAGAGCAGGCAACCATGGAGTACAAACTTCCGCGATGTGCTCTGGCTGGCTGTTTGGTTGGTTGCGCCAGGTGCCGTCATTGGGAGAGCGAAATAGGAGTGGGAAGCCCCGCCAAAATCGAGTTGAGGGCAGCGTTTTGTTTGCTTGTATTTTGAAATTTTTTCACTGAATAACTCCCGTTCCTATGCATCGATTCCTGTAATTCTTTTTAAGTCAGCATCTGTGTGACATAAAGAACCCACCTGAAGTATAGCCGGTATCCCCCCAAGCAGTGTTTCGCAGCCCCTTTAACAGCATCATGTTACACTGCAAACTAGGACCAGAGCTAGCAAGAACCTAACATACACTTGTCCAATGTTGAGTAATAAGCAGTCAATCAGATATGAATTTCCTTGGTATTCCTACTCTCTTATAACCAGTACCTCTGTTCCTAACTTAAAGCCAAAAATGACCCCATGATTGTAGCTGACTATGCCAATTCAAAAAATCAAGAGAGCTGGCAAGAACCTACGTGGTGCAGATACTCGTACGATCTCGAGACTATCTGAAGTTGAACAGTGGAACTTGTTCATGCTTTCACGCAGCAACAGCTGGTCTCCCTGCAATTCTGGATTCAGGCAGAGCATGCCTTTGTAGCCAGCATAGCGGATCTGAATGGCTGATGGGACTTCAGCTAAGCCCAGCCGCTCACACACCTGCATGATTGCAAGGGCCAGCATGAATTAATGCAGGAAAATTAAAGAACAACAACAACAAGACCACTTTATTTCCAAATATGCATACATGCTCAGATCAAGCCACAGGCCAAAAGCTAAGAAAATAGCTGGAAAATGCCGAAGGCCTTTATAAAAGCCATGTGAAAAAACATACATGTAGCGGAGGCAGGTCGCTCTTGAGCACACTGGTGGCCAATTATGAACAAGAAAAAACAGAAAAGATCCTTAAACACAGTACACCAATCAGGAGAAATTATGAAGAAACTGCTTACAAAACACATTAGGGTCAAACAAAATACATTTGAAGAGTCACACACTGGTGGGGCGATGATAACTTCTTGTTGACAAGTAGGGCTGACAGATGGCTCTAGAATCAACAAGACTTTGGCAGATGACAACACAATTTTGCAAACCGCTTTATAATTTTTATCATGACACTGCTGTAACCACTGCATTACTACAGGCAAAGCTTAAATGAATGAAACACACTATATATTGCAAACCACGACTCCTAATTGTAGGTGGCTTACCCTTTGGATATATCCTGTTGGATATATCCTGAAGTTAAAACATGCAGCTTGTGATTCAGGGCAAAATTCCTGCAGGGCCCGTGTCATTTCCATGCAGTCTGCCCGGGCTACATGGAAGTAGTGTTTTTTGGCTACATCTATGCCCCACAAACTTTTGATACCAGGTGTACACATATTGTATGCGAATAACTTCAGTTTATTCACACAAAATAACAAGTGAACATGTCTTACAAGATAGAAAGTACTATTTATACACAGTGAATAAAAATAACTGAGTTGAGGAAGAGACCTGAGAAAATTAGTATAATTTCTGTCCTGTCTTTTTAAGTAAAAATAAACCGATTCTTAAAATGATAACTGCATATCCTGAACACATAACCAAAGAGGGCAGGAAGCCAAAACAATGCAGACTTCACAGAAATGGTGCTAGAATGCAAACCTGTCGGTCAATCAAGAACCAATGCTGAACAGTACAGATCATGCAAGGCCTTTTCAAGTCTCACATAAGCATCTTATAACATATGTGATGCAGCTAATAAAGCAACATGCAATTGACAAATAAGATGCAAAGGAACAAGCAGAAGCAAAGCAATCAGCAGCAGATGTGGTGAAAAGCAAGTCACAGCACTCAGCAAAGCAACCAGCAGCAACCAGCAGCAACCAGCAATACAACCAAGATCAATGATGCAAATGCCCCAGTGCGTCTAACCTGACTGAAGTTTTTCACTCGGTGCACAGACCTTTGTCAAGAGCGACTTTGAGATCATGCCGATGCCATCTGAGAAGATGTAGGGGTTCTCAGACACGGGGTGTCTGCCACCAACAATGTCGGGCAGGTCCCGCTTTGCTCCACTGTCCATCGGAACACGCACGGTGTCCTCTGTGGATGAGAAACACTGGCCCATACGAGCCATCTTGTAGCCTACGTTTGGAATGTGGGCTACGTCTCCCATCCAGGCCCTGATGTCCTGCACTGACTTGCCTTTGGTGTCCTTGAATAAATGCATGCAAAACAAAAAATATTATGTGCTGCGGTCCCCCCAAAAATAAGCAAGAACACTGACCTCTCCTATCACACATTCTCTCGGCTTCTTACAACTCGTACTGGCAGAGTGTGTAACTCTTCACACAAAAAGCACAATACAATTGCTCTTTACCAAGTTTCGTAACGGAGCCTTGACAATTTCTGCAGGCAAAAATCTGAAACCAATGACGTTTCTATTGACAAGATTGGCAAATGTACTATTAATGCATGACCTCTAGAAGGCTAAGTAGCCATTAGACTTTACCAGTTTTTCACAGTGACCACAGAGCTGTCCTTTACTTATTACACAACTTTAGTTTAACAGAGTCCGCTGCCGCATTACGGCAGTGCACAGCATGGCCCTCGGCGACAAGAGGTGTGCTTAGCATTTAAAAGGAAGAATGGTTCTTGCTGCCACACCAAATTCAAGCAAGTACAGTCAACACAATAACTCGAGCTCGAAGGAGACCAAAATTTGTTCGAATTATGCGTAGTTCAAATTAAGGGGAGCCTCCTGAATACATTTGATGCTGAGAAGATAATACATTAGTTTGAATTGACAGGAATCCAATATACTACAAACACAACTCTGAAAAACGAGAGATGTTTGTTGCCTATCGAGTAAAATTCGAGTAATCGTTGGCTCAGAACTAGTATGGTAAAATTACATAACAGTTTTTTACATGGTGATAAATCGGGCAGAACTGGTGCACATTTCAATATAGTACTGACACTAAGTACCATGAACTGTTTTATCTCTTACCGTCTATTCTACAGAATGTGGTTGACCGCTGCAGTACAATTCCCGAAGCATTAAAAGTGGCCTAGCTGCTGTTTTATGACACTCTTATTGCGATAGCACTTTCATGTAAAAATTGTCTAATTTGGTCACATTATGAGATAAAAGTGCCTAGCATGAGGTTATTCTAGTCTTGCTTGTATTGAGACAATCAGTACCGGCTATCTGGCACAGCATATATGCACATCTGTTCACACTGGCAGTTATTAAGCACATCACAGAGACAGGTCTAAAAGCAAATAAAATGCTACAAATTCATCTGCTCTGTATGCCAGTCACTAGACTCACCCAAGGGATTGGCATAAGATGTAATTACCTTGGCATAAAGCCATGCGCCATGGTCACGCAGCTGGCTGGCACTGCTCCCCAGGTACCGGTAATGCCGACCAGCAATGAAAATTCCTTTCCGAAGAAAAGCTGCAACAGTGGCTTCAAGGATTTGATCGGTTCTCTGGTTGAACATTAGTGAATGCGACAGGTAATCAAGGTCGTCGTCTCGGAACGTGACCCGAATGGCGTAGTCTGGATCAAAACTACGCAGGACCCTGTTCTTGCAGTGTACTTCGGGTGGTAAAAGAAACAGGTTTGACGGGGTAGCAATTACACGCCGTATACAATAGCAGCTGCTTGGAATCTCTACGGATATGTGGCATGCGTGGAACTTGTTGAAGAGAACTGGAAGTGCTGTTCTAAGCGTAAAAATGCTTCCGTTTTTTATGGAAGTGCAAAGAGCGAAGAGTACCTGCTCAAATGCACCTTCGTCGACTCTGGCACACCTCTGCATGAATTCAAGGAAGGCATCAAAGTCATTTTCTGATAACAATACCATTTGTGCCAGGACATCATGACTCTGCTGGAACACTGCATTCAGAGCATAACGGCACGAAAACTGCAACAAGGGTGCAACTGCAGTCATGAACGTTTGCTTTGTACGTTCCATACGGCCTGAAATGTTTGATGTGACAACTGGGGCGTACACGAATTTGACATCTCTCCTGCTGCGGTGACTAAGGCGGCCCACTGCTTGTCTTGCCTTCAGTTTGTTGGCCATGCAAAGTTTCAAAACGGGGCACCGGGCAAAATCGCCGCTGCGCATGTAAGAAGCGCATATGCACCCAACGTCCAGTGTCCTTTCAAACTTCATCAGCTCGCAAGTCTGACTTGATGCGCGACGACTCTTTGACAGAAGGATGTCCTCTAAATTGTGCTCGACTTGCTTATGAAGAAGAGGAACTGTCTTGACATGAAGGTAAACATCCACCGTGTCTACTCTAGTGTCGGTTACTACACGGTAGATGTCATCATACTTTAAGGTAAGCCGATATACGCTGCTAGTTTTTTTGCACCAGTGCTGGAGCCTGATGCAGACATACACAACTTTCTCATCATGCTTAAATGTGCAGTCCAGTGTGAAGCGTGCATTTTGTGTATGTTCGGCAATACTGTAGAGTTCAGCAAATGTGGTGAGACCAACGTACACTCCGAATGAAATGGACAGCAGTGGAATATCTGCCTCTAGTGGAACAAAGCCGCGCCAAAAACCACTTGTGCGGTCAGGCTCTAGCCACTGCAGAATGCCCAAAGCACAGGGATCTGCTAATCCATTAAGGCACCATTGATTGGTAATAGCTGCACTCACTCTTTCGAGATAGTCCCCAGAAACAGCAGTTGTGAATGCTAGCTCACATGATACTCGCTGTATTGTGTCTTCGTAGATGCTTTCCGAAGGTTTCTGATGCACGTCTAATATGTGCAGTGCAGCTAAGTGCAAGTCACTGCAGTTTGTGATGATGCTCTGAAGAGCAGGTAAATGTTGCCGACAGTCAATGCTTGGCTTGTTAATCCAGTGGCAAGTAAAGGAAAGCGTTTTTGACAAGCCAGCCATAATGGTGTACCTCATGGATATACCTTTCCCTCAGCAAAAATCTGCATGAAACTGGGACAATAATTTGCATGTCACATTCAGTGCCTTGACATCATGCATGTGCTAAAGAGCGTTCATTAAAGGCGTTGAAGTGTACAGATTACACGGAGGAAGATGAATATCAGGAAAGCATCATCATAATCAAAAGCGTGCTCCGCATTACATACAAGGACATCAACCAGGTTTCATAACGGCAACACGTGCTGATCGTTTCTGGGCAAGCTCTTACATCCGAGATAGCTATGCAACACGCAACTTGAGCCCATCATTTTGCATGACAGAGCTGAACATGCGCAAGCGTAAATTTTTTTTTTTCATAGAGAACACTGCCCACAGGTTCACTCGATGTGGTTGCGCTTGCACATAAATGCCTGGAAGGCCGTCATACGGCGGTAATTTCCATAAGAGCTGGGCGCTGGCTGGGCTGTAACGCAAGGTCGCACTCAACATCGAGCTACAACTGGAAGTAGGCACATCTAAAGGCAAACTTGTCTAGCTTCTTGTCCTCCTTCCACTCCGCATCACGGCTGTTAACCCTTCATCGTCCTTGACTCTACCAGCGCCGATACAAAACAAAGCTATGGTTGCTACGCTATGATCATCTTCGCATGATTTAAAAGATGCGGTGGATATACGTATTGCTCCTAGGGAAGAGAGCAGCCAACTTTCTCCCCATTTGTAAAGTGGTTTGGCTCGCTTTGCTTTGGCTAGTGCATGGCACGGACTGGATTCCAAGAGAAGGCAAGAGTAGCAGGGGGAGGATGAAATTAAGAAGTTTGCGGGGACAGGGTGGCCACAGCTGGCAGAGGACAGGGTTAATTTGTTAATTGGAGAGATATGGAGAAGGCGTTTGTCCTGCAGTGGGCGCAGTCAGGCTGAAGATGATGATAATGGCTAGCGTCGTCAACAAAAATTTATCGGCCGGAGCCAACAACAGTCGCCAGCATCGCCGGTCTCGGTAGTTTCGTTATCGCGTTGTGTTCAGTGTGTTTTGCCAGTTTTTCGTGATATGCATAGTGAGTCGAATTGTGCATCGAATGAGGCTCGTTCTCGTGAGCAAGAGTGTCATCATGGCGTGTGTGCCGAGTGTGCAAGGCCGACCAAACACTTGTAGAGTGCAAATTACATGCGATGAAAGCGATTGAGCTGACGTGTAGAGAAACAGCGAGCGCGCGCTTCCGATAGATATCGTACGCAATCAACACAATTACCAATGCTGTGCGCCTTTGTTTTTGCTGCACCCAAGAGCTGTATATGAACAGGTTTGTTAGACTGACATGCAAGCGGTTTGAGACTTCCTGGCTCGATCACTGAGTATATGATGACGTGACCGTCATTGTTTCGGGTTTCGTTCTTTTGACGGGTGAGTCAAGGATATGGTTGCATAAAGAGATGGTGGGAAAGAACGCACTTACTTTCACTGTCCTGTGGATCCCAGATCCGAGCCAAGATAGCGGTGTCTACGAAAGGCGATGTCAGCAGTTCTTTCAACTGTCAGTCCCTGCATCTCGAGTGGAGGTATCCAAGCCCGTGCAGATTCGCAGTGGCACGTACGGCGACTGCTTATATCAAGCCGTCACTTCAGTGCTCCTAGATCGCAGCATTACGTCGGCAAGGCTTGAACAGCTCTACTTCAAACTCTGTCGACAATGGTGCATGGATGGAGCAGCGGAAGGAAGCCCACGTTTTCTGCAGTGGCTTGTCCCCGATCGCAAGGACGGCTTTTGCCGCGGCTCCGAGACTTGCGAAAGGAATATTCAGTTGTCATTCCTGTCTTTCGGGGCTTCGAAAGGCCTCACCGAGTTCGCACAATGCCTGACCATTGACTCGCATTCCAAAGCCCCCGGTTACAGGCTTGTCTGCGTATTCAAGCATGACGTGCGTGTTGTGTGGATTTTCTTGACACTGGAGCACAGTTACCAGTGCGGCAAGCCTAACAGCGCCTACAGGCTGGAGATTCCGTACCACAATATACTGCGTGCGGTAGTGGATGACTGTGAGGGCAACACGGCCTCGACAAATGTGTACCTACACCTTTCGACTTTCCCACTCTTGTTCAGGAAATCGGAGAAGACATCTCAAGGCCAAGATGAAGAAGGCGAGCAGAACTTCGCAAAGATACCCAACCCCGAATATTTTTCATTCGAGAGAGCTCTGGACCTTGGTTGCTGCTGCACCAACGTGGTTACAGCATCCAAACTCGGTGGAAACTTTGTTCTGGTACTTGGCCTTCGTAACAAGTTTAAGGCACGTCAAATCTTGGGTCGCCTTAGTCGGAGGTGTGATATGGGAACAATCTTTGCCTACACATCCGTGGCCGTACATGATGTGGGCTCAGAGATGGAAGAAATGCAGTCATGGTTTCAGTCTAAACTAGTGGAACGGGTTGAGTATGGCTGCTGTTATGCACTGTCTGCCCTTGTCCTGCAAAGCAGCGACCTTTCAGCGCAGCTAGTCCTTCTCTCGCAGCAAGACCTGCTAGAAAGCTTCGAAGAGACCATTTTGGCATTAGCTGCTCAGAACGAGTCTGTGCTGGAGCGTGCCGTATTTGCTGTCAGTGCAGACATAGAGGCTCGCAACATTGTGACTGTGCTGGATGCTATTAAGACTGCTTTCCACAAGCTGTCTCAGAGCTTTGTACCGCACGTAGCACCTCAAGGCTCTTGCCTTGTTCGCCGCATCTTCTTGCTTCCATCGCGGCTGCTTCTCTTGCCTCCATCTGTTCACCACGAAAATCGAGTGCTGCGTCACTTTGAGGCCGAGTTTGGGTTGCGATTGACCATTCGGGACGACAACCTTCAGCCACTGTCACACTCCCTAGCTTTCCACCAGCACCGGGATGAAGTTGTGAATGCCGTCGTGGGCCAGGTCCTTCGGCAAGGCATCACCATTGGCCGGCGGAAGTTCAGATTGCTGGCATCGTCCTGCAGCCAACTTCGAGACCATGGCATCTGGCTTTATGCAGTGGTAAGCAGCGGTATTATGGAGAGACAAACTAGAGCAATTCTGGATTTAAAAAAAAAAAAATGAGTTAATTATATCCTAGCTTAAATTAAAAGCAAAAAATCCAGCTGAGCAGAACATGTCAATATGGCAAACAGATAACTGCTGGCCTTTTGAGGTAACAAAGTGAATTAGAAGGAAAAAAGAATGCAGGCGGCACGGGCAGCTGAAAGCCAGATAAAAAGATGAAATTAGAAAGGTGGCTGCCTGAGATAGGGTGAATACAAGATACCTCTGTTCTCCATTGAATGGAGATTAATTGAGCTGGTGATAATGGTGGTGATGAAGCTGTTCTATCAATGCCAATTTCCTGTAGCATCTTTTTGAGCTTGTTTTCCACTTTAATGGTGAACAGAAATGTCTACCTTGGTTTGGTTTTATATTTGGTACCACTGTTGCCTGGCTGTTAAATCTGAATATTTCCATTTTTCTTTTTTGGAGGAAAAGGAAGCTGGGTCTGCTGCTAGTAATTCCTCATTAAAGCGAAGTTTGGAATCTTCTCGAAATTTATTTTCTTTGTCTTTTAATAGGCTCCTAAGTGATCTTTGGAATCTACTCTGCAAGCAAGAGCTGTGGTTTTCTGTGATCATCACTAAGTTTGGTGCAGTTGGCAGGGCAGTGCTTAGTTATGAACTGATATTTGAAGAAAAAGACAGAGGAAAACGGAAGAAGTAATACTTATCCATTCTGGGTTCTCAGGTGTGCTTAGCGGCAGGGGCTGTTACTACTTCATGCAGAGCTGGATTCTGGATGTTGCAAGACAAAGGTCTTTTCCAGTGCTCTCTAGTTATATCTCTCTGTCCTGCACCATCTGTGCCCACTCTATCATTGCTAACTTTGTCATCTCATCTCTCTACTGGTCTGAGCTGCTTTTGGATTTTTCCATCATCACTAACGACAGTTGCCCTCATTGGTATCTGCTGTTGGGAATGCTGAATCGATCCAACTGCCCTTTGCTTGCCATGAGGTCGTGAAGTGTGACACAATTAAAAATGGCATCATAATAGGTGATCCAAAGGCAAAGGTTTGAAAGAGGTGCAGGAAATGGAAATTTTCTGAACTATATTGTGGGCTCTCTGCTATGCAAAGAGTGTCTGTAGTTGGCTCAGACGTTTCCTACCTCATTCATTCGCTATGTTTATTTACTGTACCAAGAGAAGAAAAACATAGTGACGATGGCTTAGAGTTGGATGGAGTGATAAGCTTCAAATGTTTACTGGAATAATGTGGCTAAGGCTAGTCAAAATTGGAATGATTGAAGGTCATTTGCCCTGCAGTGACTTAAGTTGGTGGCTGCAGCAACTGATGATGCTGATTATAATTTGCAATGTTCAGAAAGTATGTTGAGCCCCTCTGAGAGAAAGTGTTAGTGGTCTGCTTCTAGTGTAGCATGTGTAAGCTCTCTGTATATATGTTTGTTTATGAAGATGCTCCATGCACTGTGTTTGTAGCATTGTTTGCATAATGTTTGTTTCTCTGTGCCCTTGTACATAGGTCACCCGAGGACACTGTCCCGAGGCTATTCGTGAGTGGATGGGAGACTTCAGCAAGATCGGTAGCATCGCCAAGAAGATGGCACGTATGGGTCAATGTTTTTCCTCAACAGAGGAGTCGGTGAAGGTGCCTCTGGGAGTTGGGGCAATTACGGAGCGGGACAAACTTGGTGGCCGCCATCCCAAGTCTGGAAACCCTTACATCTTCTCTGATGGAATCGGCATGGTGTCAAGTTCGCTTCTTAACAAGGTCTGGCTTGCTTTTTTCGTTCACATTACCAGAGCTGTACAAGTGCACATTTGTAATTTCAGTTAAGTTTGATGAGGGGAAGCTACTTTATTTCGTATGCATACCATTACCAACCGTCCAGAATGCCTATAAATTGCTGCGCCAAAGCTAGTTGGTCATTTTATGGTGCGACGCCAGTTTTTAGTATGTCGAAAGTAGACTTGCTTTTAGGTTATGCACTTTCTGATGTAACTAGAGGGGCTGGGAATCAAGCCACATGAGGATGGCTCTATTGGAGTTGTCACGTGAGGATGGCTCTATTGCAGTTGTCACGTGAGGATGGCTCTATTGGAGTTGTAGGGAATGAATGAATCAACGGATTAATGAATTAAGGACAGAGTGAGGGAATAAGTGAAAATGAATGAGTTAAAGGTGAGTGAGTGAAGGAAAGAAAAATGAATGAATCTTTTCTTCTCATATCATTGCCCAAAGCTTTACTCAGTGGGAAAAGGTGAGGCAAAGGTATGGTATTAGGCTTCTAAATGTAGGGAATGTATATATTGGAAACATATAATGATAAGATACAGATAATCTTTTGGAAATATGCTAACTGCAGTGCTGGATGTCGAGCGTTTAATTCAGCCTTGAAGGACATATTTGGCTCTCCGCAGACTTCCACCATTGAAATGTAGAGCAGGAAATGGTTGATGCGTGAGGTTGTGAGGTTCACTGTGGGTTGTGCAAGAGGATATTTAAAGAATGGACCAAAGTAGTAGTGGTGGTGGTGCTTAGTGAGGAGGAACTGCCTTATTTCGACTGCATATCAAGAATCCAGAATGCCTATAACCTGTCGCACCGAAGCTAGATGGTCATTCTTTTGGTGCGACACCAGTTCTGAGTACTTTATTGGTGGTATCAGTTCCTATTCTTTTTCTTTGAACAGTATGCATTATTGAATGGCATACATTACTAACATTGCCATCACTGTTGATAGTGTATTCAGACTGATCAGTGAGGAAAACGTATCTAATTTTTGTTATTAGTAGTAAAACTCAGTTCCACGGATCTGGAAGAAAAATGATAGTTGTAATGTTAAGAGATCGGAAGTGGCAGGTAGTTGTAGCATTAAGAGATCGGAAGCGGGCAGAGTGGGTGAGGGTACAAACACGGGTTAATGACATCCTAGTCGAAATCAAGAGGAAGAAATGGGCTTGGCCTATAACCTGTCGCACCAAAGGGTAATGGAGGCAAGTGTAGCAGGGGACAGCAGGAAGGTAGGTGGGCGGGTGAGGTTAAGAAGTTTGGTTTTATATGGTAGCCGCAACTGGCAAAGGACAGGGTTGATTGGAGAGACATGGGAGAGTATTTTGCCTTGCAGCGGGCGTAGTCAGGCTGGTGACGATTCCGTTTTGTCAGTTCTAAAAATTTTCATTACCCTCAAGGGTTGCTGGCAGTGTTCCAAGGCTCTGAGCTGCTTTCTTTGGATTGGAACATGTGTAAAGATTGACATTGTTGGATTGGAGTGTTGTTCGATTTGGATTTAGTTCCATTAAAATTTGGCACCTGTATTCTGTCTGACCTGTACTTTGGCGAAAGAAATGTGATGCTATGCACTGCACTGGCATTACGGTATTGCATGCGGTCATTGAGTTTCCTTTCACAAGTGCGCGAGGGCAGGCTTTTGAAGGCAGATGCACCTTTCTTTTTTTTTCTTTTTTTTTTTCTGTGGTGCCAGGTTTGCCAAAAGCTAGACATCAAAGGGGAGCCGTCAGCCATCCAGATCCGCTATGCGGGCTTCAAGGGCATGGTATGCTTGAACCCGAAGCTGGATGGTGACAAATTGGTGTTGCGTGAGAGCATGCTCAAATTTCCCTGCTCCTCATCCGATGTCCTTGAAGTCATCAAGGTCTCGGCCCCTCGTGAGTTATTAGATCCTTTTACTTTAGTGAGCACATACTCAGTGTGTCCCCTCGTCATTCAAGTTGCAGAGAAAGCAGGCAGTGGACATTTCAACTTGGTATTGCGTATTGCATGCTTTTGTAATCTAAGGGGCTTTTTCTTTGTTTCCTTACCCTCCTTGCACACCTGTGTTCCCATCTCACACACTTTTGACATCTTATTGGCCTGTGGCAACATAATAAGTTTGGTGCCTGGTTTGTACGCAAAAAATGTGAATCGCTGTCTTTCTTGGCCAGAGTTTGTCAAACACTGCGTAGTTGCTTGGGACAAATAGCAGTACCATCTGTTGTCAGGAAGAAAGGCTTACCTTTCAAGGCAATGCATTGTTTAGTAGTCCTCGAATGCTCTGTCATTCGACTGTGAGTATTTTGTCTTCCCGTTTTTCTTTTTGCTGATTCAGCATGTGAAGGAAAAATAGGGATTTAAAATTATTATGCAATGTTGGGTAGGTGGTTGCTTGAAAGGCAGCTGAAAAAAAAATGTCCAACTTTCCACCTTTCCTTCCTCGCAACCATCCCACCTTGCACGGTGCCAAAGAGGCATACTGATTTTAACAAGATACTTAAACCTGCGTATTTGTCACTGTGAGCCAGTAAGTGATAAAGTTTCCAGTTATCCTGCTGTCATTTTATGTGGTGTCACTACTGTATGCAACGTGCCAATAGCATGGTAAACTCACTGGGGCAACTCTGCAGTACCTGTGTTATGATGTTGTTGAGCACAACATCACGGTAGCAGTTCTCGATCATTGTGGCCACACTTCCGTGAGACAAAAATGCGTTGACACCTGTCCACTGAGATCTCAGCGCTCATTTATAAACATTAGCTGAGTCTGAAGCATATTTACCCATATTCAAGGTTTGATATATATGTATAAAGATATAGTAGGGAAGAGATCTGAAAAAGAAAAAAATTACGAATGTGCGACAAATGCTCACCAGAACCTATGAATGATTGAGCTGATTCATGGCTGAGGGAATGTGGACTCTATATCCTGGTTTAGGTTACTGCAGAATAGGACGTGAGGACGGACTGCGTCAAAGGCATGAGACCTGGGGAACTAGGCTAATTGTGAAAAGATGGAATTAAAACCAATGTGCTCTTCCTCTAGCTGGTGCAGTATCTTTCTCTCGCATACTTTTCAGGTACAGTCTGTCTGAACAGGCCCCTCATCACCATCTTGGAGCAGCTTGGTGTCCCGGGGCATGTCTTTGTGAACCTCCAGCAGAGCATGGTTCTCCAGCTTGCCGATGCATTGGTTTGTGAGAGCACTGCCCTGAATGTCCTTGGAAGCTATGTGGAGGTGCCGTTCTACTTCCGTGAGCTTCAGGACCGGGGCTTCCTGCTGACACAGCATCCCTTCGTGCGCTTGCTCTTGTGTACGGTCTACAGGAATGCCATGGGTGGGTACATGATGAACACTGTGCGCATTTATACAGCTGCAAAGCTTCTTCAGTAGGGTGGAAATTTGGGCTGGTTGGTGCATGATCTGAGGCTAGAAACAGCGCAAATGGGGACGAAGCAGAGAGAGCGTCATGTCCCTCTCTCTGCTTCGTCCCCGTTTGCGCTGTTTTTAGCCTCAGAGCTGCAAAGCCTTTGAGGCGCACAGTTTTTCAAAACTGTCTAAGGGGAAAACTGTTGGAGTTTCTTAGGCAGCGCTTCATCCACTGTGGAAATGCCGGGAAGTGACTGGTCATATTTGGCTTGGCTAGTGTCCGGCAAAAACATGGGATTCTGTTATGGATTTGTAGCTGCACCGTGATGCTTTCCATGGTGGGCAATCTTCTTTAGATTGTGTGAAATGATGTGAACATAAGGAATGACAGCCATTGTTTGCCTGGGGATCCTTTACTTTATGAGCACAAAGGAGCCGAAGAATTCGTTCTACTACAGAAACCAGTAGCGAAATTGGATAGTCTGCTTCGTGTAAGTGTTTTATTTGCATAGAAAAACTAGGGACCTTGCAGTGGTGGCAAGATCTTGCTAGAGAATTTTAAAATCAAAGTGTGACTACTCCTTGCTCTACCAATTTTTATTGGACTTATTTGCAGCAGCTAGTCTGATCTACCACTCTTGTAAAACACGACAGCGTTAAGGCTTCCGTTATCCAGAAAATTTGACGTCGTCATTGGGCGGTGCCAGCGGTGTTATGAGCAAAAAATTCTCGGAGAAGCAACCAGGTGAGCCACGTAGCTCACGTGACCTCGTGGGGTCAGCGCGACCTGCCCACCGGACACAACTCGTGCTGCCAGCATGCCATAATGCACACAGGCTAGTTTTATTGTGTGGTGTAAGTGTTGGCAGTTGTTTGGACCGTTCGTTTCCCAGGGGTTGAATATTACCGGGCAGATTGCATGGTTGCATTTATCCCCTTTGGTCATCGTATCTTCATTTGTACTTGTCAATTGATTAGTGTCATTTCTGATTATTGCTGGGGTGTAATGGGCCATGAATGACAGAAGCTTATATTCGGGACCCTTTGCAGCTAGCTGCATAGAACCATTTCAAGCCAGGCTTAGAAACCAGTGCAGAAAGTAATTTTCGAAATGAATTTTTCTGTACTTTAGAGAGTTTTCCAGATAAATGCCACATCATTTTATAGTGGCTCTAGGGAGGCGTTGATGATCATGTGTTTTTGTTTGCTTGTTTCACAGTTGTGACTTTCGGTTTTCTGTAGATTTGTTTTCTCATGAACTGCGGTCCACTGCCCATGTTCCCAGATGGCCTGCGAACCAAGAGCCGCATTGCCGTGGCGAGCACTGCTGGCCGTAACATGCTGGGCGTCATGGACGAGACTGGGCTGCTTCACTATGGCCAGGTCTTTGTCCAGTACACTGAAATGGGCACCGCGAGCAAGGCCACCCATGTCCTCACTGGTCAGGCTGCTTTGTTTGACGGCATGACGTTTTCTGGGGCTCAGCAGTGGGTTCTCTTTTTCGAACATACACAGCATAGCGTTTTATGCCAAGATTTTAGCTGGCCAGACACTAACTGCCTTGTTATTCATTAATATTTTGCCCTTGGAACTCTTACTTTATTCTTATGTGGGAATATTCTGGCTGTATGGACTTTGCTGAAGAAAGCTGTGACTCTCGTTTCTGCAGAATGATGGGAGATGGCACTAGTGGTTGAGTTCTGCAGCCAGGGTTACTGAGCACTACCCGAATTTGTGACCTCAGTGTAAATGCATTGTAGCTGCCACAGAAAAACAGCTCAGTGCGACTGCCAGACCTGTTTTGTATTCTTTTATCATAGGGCTTCACCTCCTAAATGTTTTCTTCAGAGTTGAGTTTCTCCAGTTTTTGGAAGGAGCAGCCGTGTTGGCAATCTACATGTGCTGTACCAAGTGTGAAGCCCCATAGTGGGTGCTAGGAGGTATTCAGGTAGCTTGTAGGGCCTGGATCTAAGGTCGTTGTCTTGGTGGTTCCGCTGAATTGCTCCACTTCCACCATGCTTAGTTTCTTCTTTAAAATGCAAAAGCTGCTAGCATTTGATTAGTGTGGGTGCATCCTGACTCTTCTGTCCATGATCAGAATTGAACATGTCCACTGCTCTTATGCAACTGCATGTTTCATTATTTTGATTAGCAAAGTTTCAACATCTTAGATTGATTAACCTTTGCTCCTTTTGTGCAGATGCCTTTTCAGGATGGCAAGTGAATTGCAATCAAGTGTCGAGAGTAATTGCTGGTTTTCGTTCTGAAGTGAATGGTGCATACCATATTTACTTATGGAATGAACCCACCTGCCAATTTTCTCGCTGAGAATTAATATCTTTTTTTTTTAAATCTTGCGTAAAAAACATGTACCTCACCTTTAGGGCCACTGTTCAGCATGGTTGCCTCATCTTGCCATGATTGGCGGCACCGTAAATTATTCCAATATTGTTTGATTGCGCCCTGATACAGCAAATGCTTTTTGAAGCAAACAGTGCTAAACCTCAGAGACAAGAACGTGGGTGATGCGGGAACACAACATATTGACCACACACTTTTGTCGATGATGGACAGACGGATGGAGGGACGAATGAAATGTAATTAAATTTTGATTGTTGCAGAAAAAATCTGTTGAAACTATTTATTCCTATGTAATAATACATAAATAATTATGAATTGGACTACCTCATAATTTTTGAAATGAAACAATAGCATGCTACATGGACACGAACAGAAAAGGCAGCAGGCCTTTGTTTGTGTCCTTGTCCATGTAGCTCTATTGTTTCCCAAAGATAATGTATACCAACTTGCTTGACCTTCCGCCTAGTTACCCTTGAAGCACATGTTTCCGAAAGATTACTTGCTCATGGTGAATTTTTCAAGATTCCAAATAATAAACATTTGGATTGCATCGCATTAGAATATCTTATTGTTTGCTAGAGTATACATTTACTTGCTTAATGAACCCACTCGCATATTGAACCCACCCTGACCTTTGTCATTGAGAATTACTTTTATTTAGCCTCACTTAAAAAATGCGCACCTGACATTATCAGGTCCGGTATTGAGCATGATCACTTTATTTTGCTGTGATTGGCCGGTGCTGTCAGCTATCACAAAATTGTCTGGTCGCGCCATTGTATGGCAAGCACCTTTTGAAGTGAACGATGCTAATCACCGATGGCACAAGATGGATGGACAGGTGGACTGGCAGAAAGGCTGGGCGGGCGGATGTTTGATATGAAATTTGGGCTCTTATACTAAAAGTATCTCTGAGAACTTTTTTTTCCTGAGTAATGACATCCTAGTAGTTGATATCAAGAGGAAGAAATGGGCTTGGGCAGGGCATGTAATGCTACAGGTAGTGTTACAGGTAATAGAGTGGATTCCAAGAGAAGGCAAGCGTAGCAGGGAGCGGCAGAAAGTTAGGTGGGCGGACGAGATTAAGAAATTTGCAGGGATACGGTGGCTGCAACTGGCTAAGGAACGGGTTAATTGGAGAGACATGGGAGAGGCCTTTGCCCTGCAGTGGGCGTAGTCAGGATGGTGATGATAATGATGAACCCTCCCCCTTTAACCCCTTAACCGTTTTGGACGAGCTGCGCTCGTCCCTGCCAAGCTGTCCCCAAACTGTTTTGACTGTAGCTCGTCCTCGCTGAATCGGTTCTTCCCTTCAGCGTTTCGGACGATCATCGCTCGTGTGTGGCTTAGATGGCATTTTGGTCGACAGATGGCAGCACTTACCTGTTTATTTCGTTTTCTTCTACCGCATAAACGTTTTTTTTTCGTATGGCAACCTGGGTTTTAAACATGGCACCCGGCGGAGGCGACGCATGTATTCGTGGCCCGTCTTCGCGGAAAAGACGCTTTTCTTCGTCATCTTCTTCAGAGGATGGTGACTTAGACACCGAAGTGTACATTGTTTCAGGGAGCGAGGACGACAGTGATGACGTTATGCTGAGCAGTCTTTCCGATGAAGAAGAGGACAGCTCAGAAGCAAACTTTGCGGGCGCGCCTCAGTAGATGAAGATCAACGCCAGTAGCATCCCAACGCGACCCCCTCAGTTTCCTTTTCAGGCATTTCCTGGTAAGACGTTCACTGTAAGCTAGCCTGATGATGGTCATTCTTTAATTTTTATCGCTCATTACCAGCCGGAAGTTGGTTTTCTGTGTTGTGAGGAGTAATAAACTTCAATATGCTAATTTGACTTTGTGTTTGCTCCAAATATTTTTCAAAGATTGAATGCATGCTTTTTATTGCAATAATAATCGAAATCGGGAATTAAAAATATAAGCAGTTTTGTTAAGAAATTCGTTGATATAAAGAAACGGTGAAGGGGTTAATATATGTCTACTTTTCTGTAAAAAAGTGGGAATAAATGCGGTAAGTGACATCATCCAACGTCCGCACTTGTAACCTTGGCGCATTTGTTTTGTCTTTGCATCGCAGGCACTGTGTTGGTGACCAAGTGCCCCTGCCTTCACCCCGGGGATGTGCGAAAGTTTGAGGCTGTCGACATTCCAGCACTGCGCCACATCAGGGACTGCATCGTGTTCCCCGCCAGAGGGGAGCGGCCACACCCCAATGAGATGGCAGGTGGGCCACCCACTCAACCTCTCGTGGTGCCGCACCTTTTGTGGAAAAAAAAAACTTGGGCTACTACAGTGAAAGCTCGTTAATTCGGCCTTCGTTAATTCGGAAAATCGCATAATTCGACGTGCACGCGAGGTCTCTACAATTATGCATAAGAGTCTATGGGGCGAAACTCTCGTTAATTTGAATGAATTTTGCTGTGCGTCGGATAATTTGACTTCACTCCGCAGCCCGCCAAGTCAGTGCGCCTAGAAAAAAAGAAAAGAGAACAAAAACACTGCCACGAGCGGTGCTACTGTACGGCTCGTAGGCCTTCCGTATGGTCATCGTCATCAGCAGTGTGAGAGAGCGCGAGGGAAGCGTGTTAGCGACGGCCGAAGTGGCCGGCGTCTTTTTTTTTGTGCTTTGTTGTGTTGCAGTAGTCATGTTGGTGTCATCTGCTTAACCCTATCGACAGCAAGTCTCGTTTTGGCGTGTGTCATCGTTTCCGTGTGTTCTTGCTGCTACGATTGTGGTTATTTAACTGTAAGGCGGCGCCTTTTTTGGTAATTGCGCACTTTGCCAGCCTGGTTACTACACTGCTTTTGAGTCGGTAGCGTGCAGTGCCTGCGCGCCTCACCTTTGTGTCTTGTCAGCTGACCAAGGATGAAATAATTGAAGAAGTGACAGGCGCTGCCAACGACGATTTGTCAGAAGGTGACGATTGTGAGCAGTTGCCCCAAATGCCGAACCGCACGGTGAAAGAAGCCGCAGAAGCCTTGTCCGTGCGGGAGGACTTCTGTGAACAAATCCCTGACGGTGCATGTGCCCTGGAGCACCTGGAAGCTGTTAGAGCTATCTTTCAACATACAGATAACAGATTTCTTTGCCAAATATAGGTGCGTCCTGTTGCGACGAACGTTGTTTTTTGTTGTTCATTCGATATTTCGACATTCGGATAATTCGTCAATTTTTCGCGGTCCCGTCAGTGTCGAATTCACGAGCTTTTACTGTATATGTCTTGAAATAAGCAACCCTCAAAGCTGCTGGCACTGCACCTCATCACTAAGGGAACCCCTGTCTTTAAATATTCAGACCGTGATGTCTTCGTGATTCTTTGTCGTTTGTATACGCTAACTTTTATTTACTTGTCATTGTCAGCTCTATTTTGTATTAGTGGCTAATCTTGGTGTATTGTAAACATTATACTGCCGGCATTCACCTTTCAAAACCAGCCTATTGGTGTGACGGCATGCAGAAGTTGATGGTGAGAAACAAAGGATGACATGATGTCATGTAGGATCATGTTACACACTGACAATAGTTGTGATGAACAATAGCAGACTGAAAGGTATGCGCTGTACCTCAGTTGAAGACTGTTTGTACCCAGCTTCTTCTGCAGTTCAGGCTGAAACTGATCACTGCAATTGTAACTGCAAAATTGATTGATTGGAATAATTTGACGGTGTACAGGCGTGGCCGAAATATTACTGAGCGTGCTTCAGTGTTCGAAATTATCTCGCACGTTTCGTAGAGAAGATATAAAGGCTTATTGTGTTTACACCCGAGTGCATCAGCGGCATGTGTTAACATATGTATAAAGTGCTTCCTAATTTTTGCTAGGCAAAGCGTGACGAGAGTTTGGTCGTCAAAGCATGCTCTGTAATATTATGGCCGGGACTGTGCATACCACAGGAGTGTGCGTGTGGTGAAAAGAAGACTGCCATTGGAAGTTCTGTAGATTTCACCTAAAGACGCTGTTTAGCCTATGTGTGCGATATTCCTATTTCAATCATAGATCATAGTTTATTCGCTTTTGCATTATTAAAACTTTCGAAAGTCGTATAAATATAGCTGCAGCTTCAAAGAGTTTGAATTCAGCCAAGTTGACTGCATTGTGGACGTGCAGTTCCAAGCTGGCCAGGCAGCCTACAGTGTGCAAGTGTAGGACGCCTGAGACCAGAGGATATTAATGCCATTTAATCTCATTTGCTTCTGCATTGCTTGCTAGGTTCTGATCTGGACGGCGATGAGTATGTGGTGATTTGGGACAAGGATCTCTTCTTTCCGGGGCCTAACCACAAGGCCATGACTTTCAGGGACCACACCGTGGTACGAACATCAGACGGCAACCTGGTGTGTACTGATTTGCGTTTTCTGCTTAGGCTGCAAAAAAAGAAAAGAATGCAATGAACATTGGCAGCTTCTTACCGGCTCCCTTTGATAATTGTAATGGTCATGAAAATTTCCCCAAAATTTCATACAGAAACAGAACCAACCATGGCAAGCAGTGTGCGGGAAGAATTTTTTCATGGCAGAGGATAGCTAGGATTCACTCTGCCATGAACAAAGGGAAGTGTTAGTTTAAAAATTCTGAATGCAAAGTGAAATACAGCGAGGCAGTGCAGATTGTTCATTAACTTTCCAAACAGGAAAGGCTCATTTTAGAGTGAGTCTTTTGTAGTGAAATATTAATTTCTTTATTTCAGTTATGCTTGGGTAAGATTTGTATTCAGCATTTAGTCTAGTGCATTTCATGGCTCACCGAAGTCAAGGTTTCTTAAGAATAGGACTGAACTAACCGAGTCTAGTTTGAGGTATAATTTTCTTTCTACTTTATACTGCAACTCGAGCTTACTTGCAATGGATCAGTGGTTAGGACGCTCGGCTACTGAGCCAAAGGACCCGGGTTCAAATCATGGCCGCAGGGGCCACGTTTTGATGGAGGCGAAGTTTGGAAAGGCACCCATGTCAGCACACGTTAAAAAACCCCATGTTATATAACTCAATCCAGAGCCATCCACTGTGGTGTCCCTCATAGTCCATGTGTTGTGTCGGGATATTAACCCTTTGAGGGTCGAATTATTTTGAAGAAAACTTTCCCAGGTGGTCAAATTACTTTATTGCGGATCTTGAATCTACAAAATGTGTATAATCGAGAATAAATATAGTAAAAAAATATTAGGAACAGTACTTTGGTGACAGCATCACTCACAACTGGAAAATGTTCAATAGAATAGAATAGCAACGGTGATAAGCAAGCTAAGAGCAGCGCCAGTAAAGATAGAAATCAACTTCGGCAGCCCCTGCAAGATAGTGCTGACAAAAAGAAAACTCAAATTTCGCGCGACTCCGTTGCGATCACGCGGCGAAACCAAAACTACAAAAGGGGTGTTGCCGCAGTCTGTGCCACCGCGCTAAAGCTAGACATAAGTTCTGCTTATCTCCGTAAGAAGGCAGCACAAAATTCAAACACTTCTTGTAAGTCCTAAGAGGTGGCAGCACCCCCCAGTGAGCACGCATTGTTCTTTTGGCGCAAAATTTCAAACGGAAGATCGAAACCGTACCCATACGGCAAAGACCTTGCGGGACAGAAAACCGCCGCCGTACATATACGGCAAAAACCTTCAAAGGGTTAAACCCCATAATTTACAATTTATTTCTTTTTGAAGCAGGATGAAAGTCTTATGCAATTTTTAGTTGAGCACTCTGGATTCAGTATTGTAATCGGGCAAACAGGGACGCCAGAATGCCAGTTCAAAGGAAAGCATCCACGGCAACTTTTCTACACCATGGAAACATCATTTTATCTTATAATTAGATTTTAGTTTCATCTTCAGTGTGTATTTCTTTTAACTGTTTAAAAGGCAGTGCATAAACCAGCTGATGCACGGCAGTATATAGTAATTGTAAAAAATGTTGAACTAGAATCTTGTTGCTGTTGAGAACGACTGTATAAATATGAAATGCCTTACAGCACCTCGTTGTTGCATCATGCTACTCTGGGAGTATTATCATTCTTTTGCTTCATGCCATTGATGATGTTGCATCAGATTTGCAAAAAATGGGAAGGTGGCTAAAGACTTGACGAGTAGTGAACTGTTTATTGGGCTGGATTCCTACCAACAAAGATAAAAGGGTTTGTTGACAGCGATGTGTGCACTAGCTGATTGTTGGGACCAGAATCACTCTGGCTTTTGGCCGTGCTGTGTTGGAGCCTGACACAGGAGTTTCTGTGTAAGAGCAGTGCATTGTCGAGATAAAACTTTGTGGTAGACTCATATCTGCGTATGTGGTGCTCATTCTTTAAAAAATCTGTCATTATGTGTAAATATAAAACTGAATAACTTGTTCTGTGAAATGAGACTTAGAATTATGATAACTCCATGCACCTGCCGTGATAATGGTACAGAACTCGCTTATCTAGTGGTAAACCACTGGTAAACTCAGGTACACCCCTTGGGTAACTTCTTAGTTCAACTGTTATGGCGTTGTAGACAAGCAGATTGTGAGATCTGGGGAAAAGCTTGCTTTGATTTCATTACGTTTTGCTTGAAACCTGGGAGGTGTTGCTCTTATATTCCTGAGTCTTCATTGCTTCTGGGTGTGTGGGGTGAGGAGACTCAGGGACACGTTGAACACCTTTTGCATTGCAGGAGGAAGCCATGATCCAGTTCATCTGCAACTACATCAAGAACGACAACATCGGTGTCATGTCCAATGCACACCTCGCATGGGCCGATCAGCTACCAGACGGCATCTTCTCCGACTGCTGCCTGAAGATTGCCGACAAGATCTCAGTGTGCCTCGACTTTGCCAAGACCGGGGCAGCGTCTCACCTTGACAAGCAGGAGAAGCCCCGACTTTACCCGGACTTTATGGAGAAGGGCTGTCACAAAAACACCTATCGATCCAAGCGAATCCTGGGCCAACTTTACCGCCTCCACCGGTCGCTGGAAGCAGTCGTCAGCACCGACTTTCAAAACCACTTTGTAAAAAGCGACTGTCAAAGCAAGCTGTTTGAGTATCCAGGCTGGCAGGATTACAAGGACAGCGCGGAGCGTCTGCTTGCCGAGTATGCATTGCAGATGCAGAGAATCCTGGATCAGCACGGGATTCGAAGCGAGGGGGAAGTGGTCGCCGGTCTCGTGAACAGGGTCTCCGACATCAACAAGAGCAAGAAAGAGAAGGACAATGTTGAGGAGCTGGTCGCAAAGCAGTACCACCACTTAGTCAAGTCAACACGCCAGCATTTCTTTGAGAGTGTGGATGCTGCCTGTAAGGACAGGGGCATGTCCACTGATGTGGAGAGGAAAGTGGTGCTCCTGCAAATGATTTCCGCGCGGTACATGGTGACGTACGCGAGCAGTGGCGAAGAGTCTGACAAACGGCGAAGCTGTAGTTTCCCATGGGCCCTGGCTGATGCTTTGCTGGAACTCGTTAAGGCCCTGTCACCACACAATGCAAAGGTTCCTCAAAAGATGCCTGAGAATCTCTTGGTTTCCAAGATTAACGCGGCATTTGCCAAAGACACAGAAGTTGAAGCAGAGTCAACAACACAGAGTTCTGCTGAAGACCTAGCTTTCAAAGTTGTGACCAAGTGGGCCTTCAAAGATGAACTTCTCAAAAGTCCGAAATCTAAGCACTCCTCAGTTTGTGAGCCATGCTTGTCTTATATCTTTAAGGAATTTGTAAAAGGCATTTCAGAAGGGCAACAGCGAGCAGTAGTCATGAATGGGTACTCTGAGGAAGCTGCAGGTGATGGCCCTTGCAGCAGCGAATCATTCACCGTTGGTGACTTGGTGCTGGAGTTTCTGAAGCACCTGTGCGGCACTAGAGTGCAGTTTCCACCATGCGACCAGTGCAAATGGTCTTCCTCGATGACTCGCACTATCACCATGGCTGCCGTGAGGACTTACAGCCTGCTCGCGATCACCCGAGACTTTTGTCACTTGGGTCTTCCCTGCGAGCCGAAGCTTCACGAGCCAGTGCAAATTGTTCAAGAAGGAAACCCCATTCGCATTCAGGTATGTGTGTCAGATCAGAGGCTGATTCAGCTGTTTCATGCTAGACAAGAGGTAATGCTTCCAATTTCAGTCACCATAAGGGTAAGGACAGTTTCTGTTTATATCATTGTAATGCTATGTTCGTCACATCCATTCATTATTCTCTTTGGGCAGGCATCCAGTCTAGTTACTCTTCCATTTCGCTACACCATGTACTATTGATATTGTACTGAATGCGAGGCATTGAGCCTACTATTCTAGTGATAGTTGCCTGCCTGTTCCTTTTATAGTGGCAGCTGTTAGGGCAAGTTTCCCGATTATGTGGTGATGTTGTTGGTGTAACACCATTTTAGGATGATTGTTTAGAAAGCCATGGCACCACGCATGCTGTCAGTACAGGACACCATGCTGATTGCTCATCACGCAATAATGTCACACTTGACGGCACAGCAACGCATCATGGTGATGCGCCATGCAGAGTGTTCTGAGCACAATGATGTTACATGCACTCAGGTTTGACTTGTTTGTGTTTTATAGTTGCCATTACCCACTTCGTGATGACACCAAAGATAAGTTTGTGACAGTAGTGATTCTGTCACGATTCATTCAGGTGAAGCACCCAAAGTTCATGGAACTGCTGCGCCATAGCCCAGAAGAAGTGGAAGAACTGCTGCGTGACTGGTCCGGCGTCCAGGAGGTCCACATCCGGGGCGACATCAGCCACAGCGGCCACTACCTGCTGGTGTCGGCCGTGGGGCGCGACTGGCAGCGCTGGTTCCTCCAAGAGCTTGTATTACAACCTTGGCTGGGCGAGGCTGTGGAGAAGAAAGACATGGAGTCATTTCTTGGAGAGTGACTGTAATCGATGTGATTGATATGTGTGATTGAGAATTGATTGATAGGGATGCACTTGTGGCTATGGTGCTCAAAAATGTCCCAGCGTACACGAGTGTTGCTTTGGTCTTTGCTGTGTCACTCAAAAGTCAAAAGTAGGGTAATGGTGAGAAGATGCTGTGTCCTCATGGGCAAGGATAATGAAAATAGAGGTTAATGTCATTAACTTTTGACGTTATTGACGTGTCCTCGCACAGGAAATTATAGCGGAGTTATCTTTACATTGAACATTTATGATGTCTTATTTCTGTAAAATTGTAATTTTGTGATAGCCCTGAAGAATTAGTGGGGCTGTGAGCCCATCAGCCCATCACACAGCCCATCAGTATCAGCTAGCATGATGAGAAAAAAACTTAATGCTTGGTGATATTTAAATTTTAATGCAGATAAAATTTGTCACAATAAGAAATGCTGGTTTTAATTTGACACCAGCTAACTAGTGTATTTACCAGCATCAGAGGAAAAATGAATTAGCAGTATGAAATAGTAAACAGAATGAATATTTAGTACAGTGCACAATGTCACTGTTGCCAAGTCTTTAGTATACTCATTATCTCTTTCTTTGGGATGTTCTAGCCAGAAATTGTTTTCAGTGTCTAGTAAGCATTATTAATATTGTTACATTTTGTACTGTTGCATTGGAGTCCTTTTCAAATGAACTTTGTTAAGCATTCTATGACAATTACCAAGCAGTTTGTGTACTTTTTTTATGTTTGTGCTGAACCATTAAAAAAAATTAATATAGGCCAATCAGATTTTGAACATTGTGAACTTGTTTAGTGTTAAAAGAGTAATGAAATATATTTTTATTTTTACATGTAAGTGTTCCTCCATGCTGGGAAAAGAATGATGTATTGAGAGTGGCTCTGCAACTTTCTGTTCTTTATGCACAATAACAGTTTATTCAGAAGTAGGAAGTTTGTGGGGAAGTCTTTACCATATGTTGAACTGATGCCTTTTCGTGTGACAAATGAGCAATTTTCACTGAAGAAGAGGTAAAATTTACAAGAATTCTGCACTGCTTGTGATTTCTGAAATTATTGCTCTTAAAAAGTGTCCAGTCGATGTTCCCTTGCAAATGCATTATCATCATCAGCCAGATTACATGCACTGCATGACAAGGGCCTCTCTTAGCGACCTACAGTTAGCATGTCCTGTGCCAGTTAACCGATCTCATCCCAGCAAATTTCCTAATCTCATATCCCCAACTGGCTCCCCGCTGTTCCCTGCTTCCTACCCTTCGAATCCCTTATTACCCAAACAGGCTATTGGTTGCCCACTCTTCACGTTACGTGTCCCCTCCCAGTCTATTTTGTCATCCCACCTTTTGCTAGTGTGTCATTAACTCGGGTTTGTTCTCTCAGTCCATGTTGCTTTCTGCCCGTCACGCAGTGCTGCCTTGTCTTTTTTTTTTGAGTAGCCAGCTCAGTTTAATTTCAATCCTCTTTGTAGGCCTCCAACTAATGGCCCCTAGGTATACTTGCGTGGCACAACCCCTTTCAGATGCTAATTATTAACGCGACAGCAATAAAGGCCCCGTTACCCAGAAAACCTGGCGTCGGTGTTGTTGGTGTCGGCGTTGTCGGTGTTTGGAATGAAAAATCACAAGCATGACTCTGAAAGGTGGTCCCCAGTGAGCAACCTAGGAGGCAGGTGGGCCACCTAGGTCATGTTACCTTGCTGCATCATCACAGCCTGCCCATGGTGAGCTCACTGCCCACCATGGCAGGTGGCAGTTAAATTAATGATTGGTCGCTCGCGAAGAGCAACTTGGGCCACACAATGCCCACCTCTGGCAGGACCTGCCATTGCAAGGTAATGGCGCATCGCTTAGCTGCTGCACCACTGCGCCACAGGGGATATGAGGACTCCCAGGAAGCTATGAATGTAAAGTAGTGAATGACCTTCTGCATATATGGGTATTAACCCATTAGTATGCTATCGCATCATACCGTTAAAGCAGAGCTTATGTGTCCCCTCCTGTTTTTATCCAAAATGTAAAGAATGTTTCTGATCAAGGGAGTGTGTCAAGATTGCACAGAAAAAAATGATGATTAATTATGCATTTGCTATTGAGACCTTGTATCCCTACTTCGTTGCGCAATGCAAGCTTCAGTATCTAAGTTATAGTATTTCTTTTGACTGATTCCTATTATAAGAAGTCATTATGTAAACAAACGGGCATAGTTCTAGGTATTTTAAAGCATTCATGTTACAAGTAAAATGTGAGCACAGTGACTGAAGGAGATATACTTATCTCTTGCTGCTGCTTTTGCGAGTGCAAGCCAGTTGCACTTCTCGTCATTTGTCTTTTCTTAATTGCAAGCTTATTACTAACAGTTTCCCTATGCTTGCAAACAGTTGCATAAATTGTGTTGTGCTGTTGAGCTGAACAGATTTACAATATCCTTTCTCATTTCTCACGAGAGTCTAAATTTAGCTTCATGCCCCTGGCTTCAAAAACCGATGCATTAAAGATCTCGGGGTCTTAAGCATTTAGTCTTATCGCATATGCTCATTTAGCATGGATATCGAATATCAAGTGTCTTTTAAAGAATAAGCAGAGATTACTGGTGCCACAGATGGCACTGCCTGCAGTTTGCAGAGATGCTGTTGTACTCCACCAGCTGAACTGAGAAAGCTTTGTGTCGAAGTTGCATGTTTACTCCTAGTCTGCTTTATAGTCTCTCTGCAGGTTTTGTTTTCTTAATTGGTTTGTTGCTCGCAGAACATTCAGCTTTGTCACATCATTCTCATCATTTGCTCCTCCCATGGTAATGATGGTAATGATTACTGCACGTGATGTGTCAAGTCTGTTGTACCGCTACAGCTGTAGCAGCTTCTTTTCTCAGCTTTGTGTCGTGATATTTACACATAAATGATAGCTTATAGTTCCTTGGCACCGAGACTGCTTTTGTGTGTTCTACTTACTGGTGCCTTGTGCAACTTTCTATGAAAGAGTAAGCTGTGATATGCTGTTGGAAATCAATATTTCATTGAAAACTGCCTTGCGATGAATTTTCTAGAATTATGCACTTGATCTGAAGGCTTTGCTTCTGTTTCTTTCTGCTGTTGATTTTCTTGTGTGCAAAGAAATTGGCCGGTGATTGCGCTTCTCAGTAATAGAATATTTGAGTGTAGGTGCTGTCATATTTGAACCACAGGCAACTGCATATAGAACACGCAGCGCTGAATAGAGGTGGCTCTGGATTCCAGCTTCAGTGCGCAATCTGTTGCTGCCGAGCCTTCCCTTCGGTGGTGCATTTCACAGCAGCTGCACTACTGACACTGCTTTTGCAGTACCCTCCTCCTCCTGTCTTGCCCCCTCTCGCCATACACTCCACCGCTTTCCTACTTATGCTCCCCACCACACTCTCCTCATTCTCTGTCCTCTTTGCACTATCTTCGTTATTGCCGTACTTTCGTCCTCCACTGTGCTCCTCGTTTGCTCTGCAGGTTACGCCGAAGTTGCCGCCGTTGGTCAACCCAGAAGCTGCACTCTAAACATGGAAGGTTTTGGCCTGCTTTTTTGGGAGTGTTCCGGAGTAATTGTAGTCCATGCGTACACTGGTAGCAAGTGTGTAGGCGACAGCTTGCAAGCTTCTCATTCCTGACTGAGTGTTCATTCCCAGCGAACCAAAAACCTCTCAGAGACGTCTAGCTAGACGTCTCTGAGAGGTTTTTGGTTTGCTGGGTTGTCACCGTGTGTTAAAATAGCAAGCAAGCCATGATGCTGCTCTTAAAGTGCCTTAAAATCACTTCCACAACAGGGAATTAATAATTTGAATTTTGATAGGATAGGATAGGATAACTTTATTTGGCTCTAGCACACGTGTTTTTTTTTTTTATGTGGTCAGATGAGTCCATCCGCAACGGTCGGTTGCCCCTATTCCAGGGCTCCGCTGGATGCTGCCGTCAGCTGAGCTCGCCGTATCAAACCGATCTGGTCATCGCGGCAGTCGCTGGAGAGCAGACCCTCCCATTGCTCCACACTTGGGTTTTGTATAACTGGGACGATGTCGACTTTTTGACATGCCCATGTGATGTGATACAGTGTAGGTTTTTCATGGCACCACGGACAATTGTGTGCGTAAAGTGTGGGGTGAATTTTACTTAGTGTGTTTAGATTTGGATATGACCCCGTTTGAAGTTGTCTCCATGGGACTGCCTCTTCTTTGTTTAAAGATTTTGAGTGGACCAAAAATTTGTTTCAATTAAGAGGAGCATTTTTAGTGCAAATGATGTTGTTGGGACCGAAA
This sequence comes from Amblyomma mixtum, assembly GCF_055824585.1. Lineage (NCBI taxonomy): Eukaryota > Metazoa > Arthropoda > Arachnida > Ixodida > Ixodidae > Amblyomma > Amblyomma mixtum. The sequence goes on from NC_143012.1 coordinate 10,569,254, forward strand.
CGTCAGTTCAGATATACTACTGACTGTTTGAATTAATAACAGTCTACAAGGCATAAAGAAAACATGGGAGTCAGTTGCTTGTTTGCGGTGTCTTTTGTTGCTGTTCAAATATTTTATAGGAAAGAACTCTTACTCACTCTTATTCTATTTTTTTTAAATGTTACGTTGATGTTGAAAAAGTGTAGCGAGAGAGTGTCCTATTGTAAACCAATTGCATGCTGGGATGGTGCCAGGATGTTTGTAGTGGGGTGAAGTGGAGAAGAAGGGGGTGGGACCGAATTTTGGTTAGACATGATACTTCTGTGGCACTCCCCTTCAGAAGACCAAAACTTGTATAAAATGAACTAAATACAGTGGTGAGAGATTCACTTGCTCTCTTGGTCTGAAGGAAGCGCTAGGAATTTTTCCACCCCTCGCCTACCCTTGGCATTGTCCCTGCTTGGATGAATTATACTTCATTCATGCTGCCCAAAAGACCTCCAAGTGCCATTTAATTCACTCATGCCAGCAGACATTGTCACTAGTCTATGACATCTCATGTTTATTGCTTTTTGCCAGTCACCAGTTTAGGTGGTACATGATATTTTTGTGTGAATAAAGGAGTGAAAAAGTTCTCTGTTTCATTGTTTTTCTCTTCTGGATAATGAAGTTCCAGTCAAAGGGGTACACACTCAAGGGGGTAATTAACAGCACCTTAGTGTAGCCATAATCTCTAATTACACGTCTAATTGAAACTTGCTCCACCTTGGGGTATTCTCTCAAACATTATGGTACCATGAAGTTGCACTTCAATGCAACTTATGCAATTAGAGTATTGAGGCCCAGGTCTCTTGGTGCAGCAAAAAAAAAATCTCTTTTTGAGTGCATCAGTGGTATGACATCACTAACCAGTTATTGAAAGCGGTGATAGCTAACTCTTGAAATGGGTGGTCGGTTAAACATTGTCAAGTGTTTGCAGGTCATTGGTACATTGTAGGTTTGGTTTTTATTTTTTGAAGCACCGAGAGGACCACAGGAGATCTATGAAGAGAAACATTTACAAAGCCAATGCATGGTGTGGTGATTGGGTACTTGCACTGCCTTCCTGTTGCAGAAAAAAAAAAAATTGCATCAGCTATAGAAGTGAAAAAAAGTTTTTGTGATTGTCTGCTGAGATTCAACCATGAAATGGCCGGTGTAAAAAGAGAACTGGTAAGAAAAATGGGGTCATAGTTTCATGTGAAAGAAAAAAACTGACATCACAGACTGGAAATGCATTCTTGATATCAAATTTCAGATGTATTGTCCTTTGCTGCACCTATGACCACGAAGCCACCCACCGTTTTAAAGAAGAGGAAGTGTGTCTGGGTGTGAAGACTCGTCAGGTTAGCCGTGAACCAGACTGCCTTTGGAGCGACCATGGAGGTTTGACATCCCCTCTTGCTACACCCTTTTTCATGTTCATTGTTTGCATATACTTTGTGGAGCATTACAACTGCAGAAATTTCTCGGGAGCAGGTTTACAACCAGAGTTGTGGGCTTTGACTCAAGTAAACTACGCTAACCCTAAATAGGCTGCCTTGATTCTGGCCTTGTCTGTGGCCCCGTATTTAAACTGGGATATGTTGCACTTTTGCATAGCAGCCACAGTATCAATAGAAAATGGGATTCCCTTGTGTCCGAGCCACAATGCCTGAAATTAAGATTTGCAGTGTATGCTTTGGCTGATGCAACTTTTATTTTCTGACTGCATTTCTGTGACTTGAGAAAAATAAGTTGCCCACTTTACCCTTCAAGGTGTAGTTTTTATGCTATCTGAATGCAATCTTATGAGGCTTAACATAGTCAGATTAAGGTGCTGTAACGCAGTTTAGTTTGGCAAAAAGGCTGAAAGGCATACAGAGTATATATATCTAACAAAAAGGATTCCTCTAACCTGCACCATCATTTTTTTTATTGCAGATCAGGCTTCAGCCAGGAAAAATTTATTAGCCCTTTTTAACTGTAACAAACATGATAACCTTCAAATCACATGAGACTATGCGTACACATACAATGGGGTTCAACATAAAAGGAATTGGAATTCATTATTTCAGTTCAGGAGAAAAAATTGCCTTCATTAAGTGTCCAAACACTAATTTTTCAATAGGAAAACTTAATACAGCACCTCAGCGCTAAGGGGGTCTCTGTAGAACGGGCAGCTATAAAAACATAACACAAGAGTCCAATAATAAATTAAGCAAAGTACGTGTTAGTTCTCTAGGTTGCATTTGGTTATTTCAACAAGTTGCTTGCATCAGATAGTGCAGTATTTCATGCAACACCTTGCAGATTTTAACTGCTTGACTTTATGCATGACATTCAGATTGCATGTTTTTTGTATGGGCTGGAATGGCATTACATTTTAAGATAAATGACTGGGCTTTGCAAGGGGTGCACTATGTGATTTGTTGCAGAATGAGCAAGTTAAGAAGCGCTTCTTCCTCAAAGCTGATGATGATGATGTGCCTGAGGAGTTTAGGGATGCTTCAGCCCCAGAAGAGCCAATGGCTAACCACTGTGTCTCTGTTGGCACCCAAACGAAAGGTTAGTTTTAGTTAATTATTATTAGTATTCTGGTTCAGATACTGTAATGCACCATGCAGTCTGGTTTAGTTGTGAATGATCATAACCCAGGTGAACAAATGCTAACTGATTCCAACTGGTGAAACTTTGTGGAATTATTCCCTGATTCCAGATGAAACTGGTTGATACCAGTTCCTCCCAGTTTAACTCTCCATTGACTCAAACAATTCAGTTTCTGCTCCGAGTGAAGGACTTTCTCCATATATGACATTTTTCTAGCACACAGCCAAAAGTTCGGAATACAAGATATATTCCATTGATTTTTTTGGAACCTAAATTATTATATCCTAATCATTTGTACAATATCAGATCGGCATTTACACTGCGGGTCTCAGGAGGACATATTTGCTAACTATCATGATTAACTATAATTCACACCAATCTAGTATCAATCTGTCATCCACAGTACTGCCTAGTTTTAATGATGCAGTAAATACAAGGGTTGTTTAATGTGTAGGGCACATATACGGTGCCTACAGCCTTGCCCTTCATTATGAAGGCCACTCAATTCATGCATTGCCAAAGCTGACACCGACTCGGGCTATAAAGCTTGATGTTACTGACATGGCCACAACTTCACCACACCTGTGCTTCTAAGGGCGCTCAGAAAATGGTCTACTTGTGTTTGACGAGAGCTGTACTTAGCAGTGCATTCTGTAACACATCCAACCGAGGCTAAAGAAAACTAGTTAGAACAAAAAATAAAAATAAATGTTATATAGAGAAGAGAGTGAAGAGTTCCTGAACAACTCTTTACTATAAGTCGCACAAGTTCTCAATTATAAGATCTGTTCTTTCCGAAAGTACGAGTTTTGATAGAAAGTTAACAAAATACAAGGCACAGAATGCATTTCTGCGTTGTTCATTGTCAAGCTGTGTTTTCCTCAGCGACTTCTGTGTGGAATCCCATCTGCTTTTGTAATCGGAAACACATGTTTCCTTCTTTTGACTTTTGTTTTAGATGTTGGCTCACGAGGAACCACAACACGCCACGCAGCGGTGGCACCACTTGACGTTCTTGGCGCGGATGCCGGACTTGATTTGGATGTGAACCCGTTTGTGCGCTACCCGCTGATTGTAATGAACTGCGTCCTCTGGGTCCTGGGCCTTGTTCTTTTCGTTGGCGGCCTGTATGCCTACATTTCCACTGCATCACGAGCTAGCGTTCCAGAACCATCTGAAGGTGTTCTCAACATCTACAGGTAGGCCCAGGACGCTGAACTTATGACTAAGCTTTACTCAGTCACCTGTTTGCCTGCTTTTATGTGCCAGTTTTATGTCTGCCCATTCAAAAAAAAAAACCATTGAGATTTCCAATTGGAACCAGTTGATTTTTGGGCACCATTGGAACCATTGGCTAGAAACCAATTGGAAAGACCAATTGGTTCCAGTTGGCTTTTGAGCCAATTGGTTCCAATGGTGTCTGAAAACCAATTGATCCCAATGGTTTTTTTTGACTGGGCAGTGCCAATCAACATTTTTCTACGGAATTGAAATTAACATGCTTTTATGGAAATCAAAGCCAACAGACACACATACATCACACACAAGCAACACTGCACATTCAGGCACTAGTAGCATACATTAGCTCAATATGTACATCCAGAGAACATACTTCTGCTCCAACTTATATACCCAATTTATTAGGCTCTCATGCTGGGGCCGGTAGTGCTTGCCCACTGAGCGCAGTTATTTAATTTAATTTCAGCTCCAGTGGTGGTGTAGGTGATGAGTACAATTTATTAGGCTGAGCTGCTGATAGCTCTTATTGTAAGTACCATATTAGTTCTACCTTTTTCGTCAAACACGCAAACATTCATTGGATAAATTGGGTGCAGTTCGGCGGACCAATTGGATGCAATGGGTAAGATCAATTGGGCTCACCAATTGGAAACCCAAATGGTCCAATTCGATAGTCCATTTGGGCCATCCAATTGGAACACCATTCCAATTGGAACCAATTGGAAGCCCAAACGGTCCAATTGGATAGTCCATTTGGACCGTCCAATTGGAACACCATTCCAATTGGAACCAACTGGAAACTGAACTCGTCCAATTGGAACCGATTGGAACCCATTGGAAATCCAATTGGTTCCAATGGTTTTTTTTGACTGGGTGCTGTATTCGGCAAATGATCATTAAAAGAGTTATTCCATAAATTTGACAGTACTACTGGTAGACAAGAATGCATGGACGCGCCATGCACTGTGGGGGCACGTCCTGTACTACATGGGCATGCTGTGTATGAATTAGGAGCTAAAAATATCCGTCCACTGCAGGATGGCTACACTTGAAGCTGCCGACTACTTCTCTTTAATGCTAGGATTGTGTGGATCGGGACGAAATGGTACAGACAAAAGTTAAAAGATTCTGACACTTAATGTCACACAAGAGGAGCACAGAGGATGTTCCAACTGAACGCCAGGCTCAAGAGCTCAAAACAAGACGACGAGCAGTTACAGTCTTTGAATATCAAGGCTTCGAAAGCATTTATAATAAAATCAATCTGTAGAAGGTAAGTGCAACTAAGATAGACTAGAGGAAGGAGGCAGAAGGCAGTTAAGGAGAATGAGCCGATATTGTAAAACGAAGCAGGTGAGCAGTGAAGGAAGAGGCAGCTTTAGGATTGATGCATGCTGATTTTGGAAAAGTGGTAATTATTGCCTTGCTTTTGAATGGGTGTCCCCGTCAGTCTGTCCTTGTAGTGCAATGAAAAAAAGAGGAGGTTGGAGTTATCTTGGAGAGGCAGTATCCTTTCTCTCTAACATAACTTCTCCCCATAACTGCATGCCTCATAAGGATGACAGAAATGCATTGCAATAGGATCAATGGCAGTTGATGCTCACAGTGGCAGCATGTAGCCTTGGGCCTCCCTTATGTCACCATAAATAGCTTAGCAATTTGAAGAGACCGAGGAGGAAATTTAGTTTGCATCATTTCAACGAACCTATTTTTAATGCAGTAGCATTAAGGCTCCCATTCTGGTGAAAATCTGTCATTGTCGTTGATGTTGTGAGCAAAAAACCCCCAGAGAAAGAGCCTTGGTCACGTGCCCATGTAGCATCATCACAACCTGTCCACCGTAGCAGGTGGTAGTTAAATTAATGATTGGCTGCAAGAGGTTGCAGGTTGTTAGGGAAGAACAACCTGGGTCGCACAAGCCTCACTGGCAACAGCACCAGGGCAGTGGCATGTGTCTTAACCGCTGCGCCACAGTGCCAGGAATGGAAGGAGGACTTTTTTTTTTTATTTGAGCTGTTTGCCATTAGGCATAACGAAAAAGGGAAATAAAGTTATAAAAAGGAGTGCAAACAATCCTCGCTTAAAAAGCGGCAAAAGTTCGCGATAAAGCGGTTATCCAGGGATCTAGGAGTGTAAATTCGAGAATGATCAATTCCTCATGTATGGGCATTCACCCATTAACGCTATCACGTCTTACTGTTAAGGCAGACCTTAAGTGGTCCCTCCAGTTTTTAAACACTTTGAGTGTGAATACACATAACATGTTCCGCTGAATGCTATGAAAGCACATTACTGTAAGTGACAGTTTGTTGGTGGTTCACGGCATGCAGCCAGGTGGTGGTGCGCATGGAGATGACGGTGATGATTGTGGGCGGCCTGCTGGTGGCGCTGTCGTTCTGCGGCTGTGTTGGGGCACTGCGCGAGAACACCTGCCTGCTCAATACCTACTCATCGCTCATCACGGCCCTGCTGCTGCTCAATCTCATCGTGGGCCTGCTGGTGTTCTCGCTGCCTGCGCAGCTCAAGCGCATGCTGAGGAACACGCTCACCACGCGCCTCATCCTGCACTACCGGGACAGCCCTGACCTGCAGCACCTGATTGACTCCATACAGGCAGGCCTGGTGTACATTAAGCACACTCAGCAAAACATACTGCTGGGCTAATCATATCACATGGCTTGGTAGGGAGGAGACATTGTAGTGGTGTAACAGGAATACTGGCCACACAAAAAAAAGTTGAAGGGGCACTCATGTAATCTTACTTAACTTTCAGCATCAGCTAGCTCTTAAGGGTTCAGGTAGATGCGAAAGGGTTGAAAAGGGTTTATTGACCTGTGGCCCTATTTAAATACATAAAGAGGCCCAAGTTGGAGTCCCCAGTTTGGTGCCTTAGTTTGTTTTCACAATCTGGAGCCCTCCACTACGGTGTCTCTCATAGGTCTTGTGCAGCTTTGGGACATTAAACACCACATGTCATACCATGTCTGTACCATACCATGCTGTACCATACCATACCATACCATACCACACCGTATGATACCATACCATCATCATCATCAGCCTGACTACACCCACTGCAGGGCAAAGGCCTCTCCCATGTCTCCCCAATTAACCCTGTCCTTTGTCAGTTGCCGCCACTGTATCCCCGCAAACTTCTTAATCTCATCCGCCCACCTAACTTTCTGCCGTCCCCTGCTACGTTTGCTTTCTCTTGGAATCCACTCCGTTACCCTTAAGGACCAGCGGTTATCTTGCCTTCGCATTACATGCCCTGCCCAAGCCCATTTCTTCTTCTTGATTTCAACTAAGATGTCATTAACCCGCGTTTGTTCCCTCACCCACTCCGCCCTCTTCCGATCTCTTACCATACCATATACCATACCATACCATACCATACAATACCATGCCATACTATACCATACCATACCATACCATACCATACCATACCATACCATACCATACCATACCATACCATACCATACCATACCATACCATACCATACCATACTATACCATACTATTTCATGCCTGATATGTAGCTTACCATACCAGCTATCAGTGCTCACCTCATTGTGCTCCTCGTATTAATGTTGCTTCTGCTTGTAGCTTAGAGGCATCTATGTCATGAGATTACTTAGACATGTCCTGTTCATCGATTATTATTAATTCAGTTTCTCAATTACACTCTCCACAGGAGGACCTGCAGTGCTGTGGGTTGTCGCAGAGGAGTTTTCGGGACTGGAACAGCAACATGTACTTCAACTGCTCACGGTCAAATCCAAGCAGTGAACGCTGCTCAGTTCCTTACTCCTGCTGCAAGCGGAACAGCTCCCAAGAGGTGTGTAAGGGCTTGTCTGAGTATTTTGTTGACTTACATTATATTTGAGTTTAGAAAATGCCCTCGAGCAAACGCAAGCATCCTTGCCATAAATCTGTACAACAGCCATGTCCTCCTAACTGCTGTGCTGAAATAAGAGGGGTGAAATTTTACTGCTGTATTATGTATACTTAATTAAGCACTGACTAAAAAGGCACTACAGTGACTTATTCTAGCTGGTTGCAAATTCAGGTGCTAGTTACGTCAACTTACTGAACCAGAGAAAAATGACAGGCTTTGTCAGAGCTGCCATTACTAGAAATTAGTTTCAGGCCGCTGTCAAATTAACTGCATGAGAAAATGTGGAATCTGATTATAGGCAGACGATTTTATTTTTTGTTGACATGAACAAATGTGCGTGTACTGTGTGGGCATATTTCAAGGGTGCTAAAAATGAATCTCACTGCGCACAATGCATCTGTCATTTTATTATTCTTTTTTTGTTACTACTAGCAAGCTATGTTCTGATATTGTTGCTCTTTAACAGCCGTATTTGCTTTTGTTGTTACTTGCAGTCTTTGTAATGGTGCAGTGTCTTTGTCCATTATTTCTTTCAGTATGGAACAAGTTTCTCAGTTTAGCTAGCAAAGCTTTCACAGGCTTACTCAGTGCCTCAGGCAAGTTTTTGTTGGTGCTTGAGACAGTGAAAAGCAGAGCAGTCATTCTTGGTCGCCATGCCCAGAAGCTGTGGTAATATAGTGCTACAACAAGGATGTGCATGTTTATATGCAGGTGCTGAATTTGAGCTGCGGTCAGGGTGTCCTAAACAAGACTGACTATGATGCCTGGTTTGCCGTCTACACCGGCAACTGCGTCGATGCAGCGCATCGATACATGCGCGAAAATGTTACCATCATTACGGGAACTTGCCTGGTCTTTGTCATCCTGCTCGCTTTTGTACAGATGGTCACACAGGCACTGGTTGACGAAATATTCATAATCCGGCGCATCTACGAGAAGATCTATGACCGCCTTTATGACATCCGTGCCAGCGTCGAAAACAGTGTGGAGTGATGCCCAATAAACACTCAAACACTTGATGTGGTTGCACATGTTTTATGATCTCATTTGCCATTGCCTTTTACATTGTTCACTGCTCTTTGCTGCTATAAATTTATTAGCTTTATCTGTCTGCTGGAGCTGCTGATATGAAACCCAAAATGTTCTGGTGGCATGGTCTGGTGGTCATACTTGCGTCAGCGGAATGGTGGGATTACTGTCGTAGTAATGATTGTGAGTTTAATGTGTTTTGTGAGTGTACATATAGCTGCGGAAAAAAAAAAAAGACAACATGCATTCTTTTCACATGGTAACCAAGCGTAGTCACTGTGCCGACTTCATAACCACTTGCGTAATTGAGTCAATATAATGAATGAATGAATGAACATAACACTGCTGAAATTATAAAAATTTGTATTTCGCGCGGTTTCTATTGTTTTCATTATTCCTTATTACTTGGTTCTGATCGGTGTTCGGTCTGTGCTCACTGCTGTTTTGCCTTTGAGGGGATAAGGCCTTATTCAAGCTGCGTACGCAGCTTTTTGCCTTATCTCCTCCATTATATTTGATGGAAAGACCAATAACTGAAACAAAAAATGCTTTTCGCCACTAGGTGGCGATGGAGAACATTTTATACTCCATTTTTGTAGGTGATGCGCTCTCTAGTGAGCAAAGCTCAAGGAGGTAGCAGTCACGTGATTACAGGTGATCGCACGTTTTCGAGTTCGCGTGCGGGCATCCATCGGTTCGTTTTGCCCGGTTTTTTTTCATTTCCACTTCCTGACGCTCGCAGGTGTGCTGTTGCTCAGTTGCTCAAGCTGACAACTCTGTCCCGTGATTGGATGTGCCGTGATTAAACCGTTGAGGTCGCAGATCACTGGCGCACCTGTCTGTCCGTCTTCGGGATGGCTGTTTTTAGCGCTCCAGTACTGACAGATCTGTGGATTCCCGCCGCCGTCATGGTACTGGGCGGTTTGCTCGCTGGCATTAGCAGGAAGTTGTCGCTGATCGCGAACTTGCGACTCAAGGTGAGCGCCTCGTTTTCCTCTTCGGCGTGCGTGCGCTTACATGCGTCCGTGCGTTTTTCACGGAGTGCTGGCGTTGTTCTCGCGATCCGAAACTGACTGCGCTTTGAACACGGGACGCCGAGCTAAACCACGTGTACGTTTCGCCTGCAGGTCGACAAATCGTCTTTGAAGAATGGGGGTGATCTGGTAGCCGATGTTCTGAAGGTATGTTTCTCTATCGTTACTTGCGATGCATGCATTTCCGCAGCGTGTAAGGTGATTTTTTTCCGCAGATTACCTTGTGTCGACATAGTTCTTTTTTGTTTTTGGAACTAAAGTTTTTCCTCTCCTCCTCCCAGGCACATGATGTCAAGTTTCTGTTTTGCCTGAGCGGCGGTCACATCTCTCCGATTTTAGTAGCGGCCGAGCGGGAAGGCATTCGCGTTGTGGATACGAGACATGAGGTATGGCCGGTGTTCCGATATTATTAACTTGTTGCTCTTAATGGCTTGCAGGCAACCCACGATACATTGCTTTGGAACCGGGTGAACGGAATATCGCGTATCATGAAAAGAAAAAAAAAAAAAGAATCCGTGTGTTCATGCAGCTGTGGTGGTAACTGCAACTTGCCTCAATGGAAATCATTTGATCGCCCTTTAAACATATACAAAAAAAAAAAAAAACGTGTAGAGGCAGTAAAAATTTTTGGGTGCAATAACTTTTGCTTTAATAAGTGTTATTCAGTTTACCTGCTCTAACCTGATGCTATATAGTTCACCGCATTGAAACATGTATGTAGCAAATTGTAAAGAAATATTGCAAGGCTAATGCGTCTCTGATGCACTGAAACTTGACCGGTATGTTAAGCGCATAAATCAGTCGTGTATGCTTATAGGACATGCTAATTAGCTCCAAAAACCAATAAACATGTTCATTCTTGATGAGCACTTGCAGGTTTTTCCAGGTTTGTTTTCTTATTAGAATGGACTGCTCTTCCTGTCTTCCAATTAAATCTCATCACTGCTTCTGTGTGTGTTTTATAAGAATATCTGTGCCCATGGCCCCCCTTGCCAGTACATGCTTTTCAGAGACATGCGCTGTTCTTCAAATAAATGAATGAATGAGAGCATTGGTAACTGAAAGTTTCATTGGTCGTAATGCACATTATAAACCTAGTATCAACAAAATGAGTGCGGCTGAAAACTGCAGCAGCCGTACCAAACCACTTCCTGAATGCTGACATGTAGCCAACTTAACTGTTCCTTGTTGGCGTTGTCCAAACTAGGCTCTGTAGACATTGACTCTAATAAAATTACTTACATGCCTAAATTGTCTCACCATTGTTTGTTGTTTGTTCCACTACAGGTTAATGCAGTCTTTGCAGCTGATGCTGTGGCAAGGCTTTCTGGAAAGGTTGGCGTGGCTGCAGTCACAGCTGGACCAGGTATTTGGCTCTTCTTCATGGTGCATTCGAAATGCTTGCCGGCTGTTGTCTTTGCTACACACAAACCATAAGTCATAAGCAATGTCTGCCGCATTAAGTGATTTGAGTGAAGCAGGCTGTTGTTTTTTTTTGCATCTTCATCAAGCGCCATTCGTTTGTTTATTTGTTTATATCAACTCAAGAACATGGCTAAATGGTATTGCCTTCGAGGGAAATGAATAGCAGAGGGGCAGTTTCATGGTAGAGGTATTTTAATAGAAAACAAAGGAAAACATTGCTTATGCACCTATTTTTTTACTTGTCATGTCTCTTCTCTCTTATGCGCCTTGTTTCAGTTATGCTCTTTTGGATGATGATGATGACTGTTAGCCTGTTTTGTTTTTCATGAATGTGGGAGGTAAAATACGTTTTAAGTTTAATCCTAAGTTTCATCCTTTGTTGCACTGAGTGCTAGTCAATTGCTTGGAGTGCCTTGCAAAGGTCCTGTTTGGACACTGACCCTGGTACGTTTTCTTTTTTGCTCTTCACTTGGTACATCAATAAGTCACACCTGCTACCATTTGACATGGATGCTCTTGTCAGTATTTGCATTCCATACAGTACGAACTTGATTCCATGGCAGATTTTTCTTGTTTCATTGAATTTTTGCTTGTTTTGACTTTGGCTTTTGCTGCTTTTTTTCTTAAACTTAGACAGCTTGCGTAGTTACAGGTAGAAGTGGAGTGCTGGCCTGTGTTTTATAACTGGGGATATTATGCGTAGTTGTTGCATTTGCAGGCTAGAGCCCCAAGTGTTTCTGTCCAACTTCTGTTTTAAATTTGTTTCTTCATATTAAGAGTGCGTTAACTGTTATTGCAGGGGTGACCAATACCGTGACTGCGATCAAGAATGCTCAGATGGCAGAGTCCCCTCTCCTCTTACTGGGAGGGGCAGCTGCGACAGCCGTCAAAGTAAGCAGGCAGATGATGAACATTTTGTGCCCATTCCTTTCTGTCATTATGTTTTTAAGAATGCTTTGCATTTCTGTTGACGGTAATATTTGTTCTTTTTGACTCATCCCTCCTCCCCTTTGCATGCCAGCTTGTTATGGACCCTTCAAGGAACCTTGAAACACCTTCTGAGGAGCATACATAAACTCGCTCAATCACTACATTGTGTTTTTGGGAAGACATGGGCCAAATAATACTCTTCGACCCGGAGCAAAGAACTCATAATTGAGCGCGAAAGTTGGCAAGCTCGTTCCAGCGACTTTTTGGAATTCATGCTCTCCTCCATGTCGTGTGTCTGTGTATGCCGGTTAAGAGGTGGCTTTTGGTTAGATGTCACACAGCTATCATAGCCTTGCCAGTTAGTCACATTGCTCTGGTGTGTCAGGAAGTGGAGTTCCCACGCATGTCAGCAGCCTGTGACCCCAATGGGCACTGGACCTTCCTTGGACGTCCTGTGGACATCCTAAACGTCCGCAAGATGTCCATAAGAGTTTTAATGTCCATTGGGACGGGGCTGAGTGGGTGGGGCTGGCGGAGGAGTGCCGACCTTTCAGCACGCAAAGTGACAAGAGGAGAGGGAAAGGCATGGGGACGCTGAAATTAAAATTTTTTTACTACAGATAACTTCGCTTCTTACAAACAGATTAAAGAAATTCTTGCTGGAGGATATTTGTGGAGTACTGTCCTTTAACAACCCAGGCATACCACAACTTTATTGAGAGCCCCCTTTTGGAGCCCCTTTGAGAATCAATAACGGTGATGAAGAAAGAGAAGTGGGACAGAAGGGGATTTCTTATGCACATCTTCGAGCTTTACTGTTTGGCAGGAGATATAAGTTAAAAAGAAAGAGTTTGTGAAGGGGACTATTCCTTGTACAGCTGGCTTGGTAGACACCCGTGCTGAAAGTCTGTTGGTAGTAGAGTTATATTTTCAAAAGGGAATGCATTATCCACATTACACCAGCCATTCCTGCATAAATGTGAGTGCAAAGGACACTTATTCCTTTGCTGTAAATAATTTTCCTCTGGTTTGTCGACAGTTAATGCCCGTGAGACATTTTCAACTTCAGTAAAGAAATAACAAAAGAATTAATTCTTGTGGTCAAACTGACTCTCCCCTTTCATATTTGCAGCCCAAACCTCAATGCGTTAGGCGCCGCCAGTTGTACTAATTACTGCTGCATGTTTTTTCTTTGCCCACTCTTCAGGGGCGAGGGGCTCTGCAAGACATTGACCAGTTGTCACTCTTCAAGTCGCTGTGCAAGTTCACTGCTACTGTGACGACGGTCAGGGACATCGTCCCTACCCTGCGGACTGCGCTGCAAAAGGCACAGTCTGACACCCCAGGTAGTTTGACATCCTGTGATCTCACTGACTTTTTCATGTTTTCCCATTCTTGGCTTTCGGGACTTTAGGTCTTCAGTTAAGCTTCTGATCAAGCTCTCTTTTTTGGCAATTTTGTCGTCTGTTGAGGGAAACTATAATTGCATTTTTTTTGCAAAGTGCACTCTGTGGCCATGACATTCTCTACTGCAGTTAGTTTTTTTTTGGACTCTCCGGGTTCTTGACCTCAAATGAAATGCAAAACGCTAATTGAATTTTCAGTTGAAGCTTTATTTGATTTTTTATTGAAACTGTTTTTAGTTAGTGAATTCAGTATGCTGGATGCTGATAAAAGTGGCCTTTAGTTACTGTGGTGCTATGCTTCATTTACTTTATTTAGAAAGTAAAAGCGATTGACATGGTCTGCTTTGTAATGAGTTGTACTTTCTAGGTTTCCGGCAGGATACTTTTTCTCGTATTATGTCTCTGTCACATTTTTTATGCGGTTTTTACTGTCCAATTGGAATGAAACAAATAGATGAAATAATACTCATGCACTCCTTATGCATAATTATACTGTAGTCAAATCCGCAAAACTGGTGTCTCAGTATGTTTCTTAACTTTCACTAGGCATGCTTCTCATGTCAAAATCATGCGATTTGCTTCGAGGTCTGATTGGTTTGTGTGAATTACTTGTGTTTTATTCTGGCCCCATAGTGTGACATCTGATGTTTTTTTTTTTTTTTTAATGAGATTTTATTGGATACGGTGGTGTTGTGTGTTGAGCTTGGCGTCTTAATATGTGCACACATTTCTTCCATCATGATGCAGGGCCTGTATTTGTGGAGCTTCCAATCGACGTCCTCTACCCGTATCCCACAGTGCAAGCTGAGGTTGGCTTCAAAGGGAGGCCAGGCAGCCTGGGCCAAAAGCTAGTCAAATTGTACGCTGCCTCTTTCCTTCTCTTCGTCTTCATTGTGTTTGGGCAGTGCTCTATGCTCAGCTTAGTTGTATGTGGTGGACAATGCAAGTTGTCAAGAACTAAAGTTGTTTTGGATTCTTTATCTGACTTGAAAGAATACTGCGGAGATTGTTGTGCAGATTGCCTTGTATGCATCACCTGCTGCTGACTGTTGAGCATAGGCTGAAGGGTTATCAATGATTTAGTAACCGACTGTTTGGCCACTAATAGAGACTTATAAAAGTTTTTTTTTCCTATATTTCTTTTGATTAAAATGTACAAATGATGTATCCAAATGTGACAATATGAGAAACACAAGGTCAACACAAAATGCCAATTTTTTTGTGAAATTTGAGCTGAACAGTAAGCATTTTTTAGAAAGAGGCATTTATGAACCTTATTCTAGCCACTGCTAATTGTCAGCTGTATGTAAAGTTTGAGCACGAACAAGTGAGATTTTTAAAATTGCCATTGGCTCTCAATAATTAGAACCGAAGAGGGATGAAATTCAAATAAACCTAGTGTTTAAATTGAGTTCAAATTAACAACAGTACACTATACAAGTAATAGCCAGCACTAACTAGTGTCCCGTGTTGTAATGGACTGCCCTGTTGATTTGGCTTGTTGGGCATGTCACATGGGCTATGCATGCTGCAGATACCTGGATTACTACATGCACAACCTGTTTGCCGGTGCCTTCGTGCCACGTGACGTGTCGCCACTGCCGGTTAATGTTCCCCTGGCCAAGCACTCCGAAGGTGAGTGGCTGGCATGGTCTCAGCACTTAGAATGCTTAGTGATATTACCATACCAAACCAGTTATATTATTAGGTCATTTGGAGGTGCCAGGAGGTTATCCTCTGGTCTTGCGTTTGAAGTGGCATTGAGCAAGTGTGCTGTTTGGAGAAACACATTGTACATTTCACACATTTCACATTGTACAATGTGAAGGGGCTGACATAGCACTCTAGAATAAACCACTCGCAAGCACGAGCAAGACCATAAATCCTGCCCCCACGTCTTGAGTGCCAGTTACTGTACTAAGATTGCTGAATTGGTGGACCTTGTCGTTAGTGATTCCTTTCTTGTCCCTGCTGTGTTTTGCATCGCTTGCAGTTCAGCAGTGTGTGGAGATCATTTCGCGTGCCAAGCGCCCGGTCTGCATTGTGGGCAGCCAGGCCACTCTGCCTCCTTTGCCTGTGCAGGAGCTGAGGGCAGCCCTGGAGGTGAGCGTGAGAATCATCGCGTGGCATTCTGGTGGTGCCAAAGCGTGGGGGTTGTGCTCTTATAAAAATCACATCATGATACTCGTGGAAGCAATCTAAACAACATTTTTTGTTCATGATCACAAATAGCATTTGTCTTGTACCTTTTCTGCTAATCCCACCCCTTATGTAATACCCCGCGAGGGGTCTTTAAGGTAATAAAATGAAATGAAATGATTCAGAGTGTGGGTGCAAAGCAGAATATGAGCTAGATATGGTGTGCGCTCTTTTTGGGCTGCAATTCTTGTGTGTCCATGTCTCGAGTAATGTTGTGTTAGTGTGATTCATGTCCAAGGCCTTTATCACGTCGTTTTTAGGTTTGGTTTGGTTTATGGGGTTTAACGTCCCAAAGCGACTAAGGCTATGAGGGACGCCGTAGTGGAGGGCTCCGGAAATTTCGACCACCTGGGGTTCTTTAATGTGGACTGACATCGCACAGTACACGGGCCTCGAATTTCTCCTCCAAAGAAATTCAGCCACCGCGGCCGGGATCGAACCCGCGTCTTTCGGGCCAGCAGCCGAGCACCATAGCCACTGAGCCACCGCAGCGGCTAACACGTCGTTTTTAGTGTTGGTCTTGTTGTAATGCTTGTTTTATGTGTTTAACTAAAATTGGCATTCGATTGAAGTTCAAATTGATGAATTGAAGTTCGATTGAAGTTCGAATTGACGAACTCTTACTGTATACGATTAGGGGGGTAGCTCATTGCAAGATTTACATGTTTAGAGTTCGCGCTATGTAGAAACATGCATTTTTGAGTGGGGTGTGCAAAGTGTTCTAGAGACTAGCCCCAACTGGGGTACCAGTCCTTTGCAGGGATGTTATAGCTAAGCACAATATGTATGGCATCACTTTCTTCAGAAGGAAACAAGTAAAGAATATGTGTTGTTGCTATTATTGTTTGGTAGAGAATTTCCTCCTGTTACGGTGGTACTGCCAAATGGAACTTTTACTCTCTTGCAGATAGGGGGCCAATCAGCTGTTTCAAAACAAACCATCACGAGATGGTTTCTTTCTTAGATTAAAAATGTGCGTGCATGAGGTATCATGCTTGAATCTCGACGCTGCTTTGGAGCCCTTTGGTTTCTCCTATGAATACAGGCACCGTGTTTTTAGGGGAGGCTGGCGTGGAAAAGATGCTGCCTGGTCCCTGATCAAGCAGTTGCATTCAGGCTAATGCTTCTTATATTTAGAGCCATGTCAGTGCAGTCAGCATTGTTCAGGTTCACTAGGCCTGCCCCCTAATTTCTCCTACCATTTTGTTATGGGCACTTTCACTGCTGCACCTAGCCAGTTGGCAAGCAACGAAATTGATATGGTTTACCTCTTACCATTGCTTTCTTGGATCCATGCCATGTCAGACATCTGTCATCTGGTTTCACCCCTCTAGCGAGCTAATCGGCACACAAACTGGTATCCCTGATCTGCAGGTAGGGTCCTTGGAGTCCTTGGTCCTAATTCAAGCTTTGGCTTGAAACACTGAAAACCTGGTAGTGCGAAATGCTGCGGAGATGAAATGCCGCCGAACCTGTTGAAGAGTTCACCAAAGGCTGGGAGGAAAATGTCCTCACTTTAGTGCCTAGTCTGTTGAGCCTGTATTGTGCATTAGTCAGCTTTGTGGGAAATGGGGTGATGTGCTTGGTTTTGCAGAAACTAGGCATTCCGTGCTTCCTCGGAGGAATGGCCCGAGGCCTGCTGGGTCGCCACAGTGAGCTGCAGATGCGTCACTGTCGCAGGGATGCCCTGGCTCAAGCGGATGTCGTCATTCTAGCAGGTATGGGCCTTGCCGCCACCCACCTTTCACCCTTTCGTTGTGTGCATCTGTGGATGAATACTTGTTGCTGAGTTCCAAAGGTCAGAGCCGTAAGGTGGTGTTGGTATTCTGGCTAGTGTTTTTAATTTGCCTAAGGTCGAATAGGCAGTGTAGTGGGAAATGTTTGCAGGAAGCAACAAAGCATGCACATGCAAAGCTGCAGCAAAAAAAGTGTTCCCGATTTTACAGTGTCCTCTATTGCCTATGTAACTTTATCATAATTTTGAATAGCTAGTCATTCAAGAGGGTAGTTCTGGTCCTTATGTTCAATAACAAGGACAAAGTGCTAGTTCTGCATATCGACGGAGTACCAACCTTTACTGCAAAATCTGGTTACGGAGGTATACGTGCTGGAGTGTAGACTGAACATCTGGTCACATGTCACCATATGACAAGTGCAAGGCATTTGTATCTGTGTGCCCGTTGCAATCGTTATCATAGCCATCTTGGCACAAAGTCTGTAAGTCTTAGGCATTAGCAAAAGATAGGCAGCAGGATGACAACAGCTATTGCTTTCAGTGCATTATGCTGGAGAGCTTAAACACTTCGCAACTTTTCCTCCTTATTTACCGTATTTACTCGCGTAATTTGCACCCTCGTGTAATTTGTGCACCTTTAATTAAATACATGCTATTATGATATATGTAACATTCAGAGGAAGAAGGCAGAGTGGTTCAGGGAAAAAACACGGATAATGACATCCTGGTTGAAATCAAGAAGCAGAAATGGGCTTCCCTTTGCAATGTAATGTGAAGGAAAGATAACCGATGGCCGTTAAGGGTAACAGAGAAGGCAAGCCTAGCAGGGGGCAGCAGAAAATTAGGTGGGCGGATCAGATTAAGAAGTTCACACCTCTACTGGACGAACGGTTGTGCGCGCACTGGAATCCAAAACTACTGAACCGTTTGCTGTTTGGTTGCCACTAGTCAGCCGGGCCGCACGTGTGAGCGCCGTTTTATCACCTGTTATCTCCACTTGCCTCTGAATGCTGGCTTCACGATTGTATCATTGCAAATTTATTGCTTTGAGCTGCGCAGGCGCTGTCATGCCATCTCATGGGGAACTAATATAGCATGGGTCAGCGTTGAAAGGGTATGCATTTTATATTTGGAATCCAGTTTTCTTTGGCCAAAAATGGATGCGAATTGCGGGTTGATGTATATAATGCGCATTATGACCTTTGTAGAGTTTTTTGGCGTGCTAATAAAATTGTTGCGTAATTTGCGCACCCCCTTTTTGAAGCCTTGACTTAAAGAAAAAAAAAGTGTACAAGTGAATACGGTATGTTCCAAATAGGCTGAAAAATTTAGTCGATCGCATAGGTGGGGGTCATGCTTTGGCTTGTGAAAGGGATAAATGGAACCCCTGATGTGTATTTTCTGCTAAACCTTTTAAGTTTGTTAAATGATGAGGGCAAATATATTTATTAAGTTGGGGAGATGAAAGCTTTAACAATAAATTTTTGTTAGGCTTGAATGAGATTGTATTGA
Organism: Amblyomma mixtum; assembly: GCF_055824585.1. Lineage (NCBI taxonomy): Eukaryota > Metazoa > Arthropoda > Arachnida > Ixodida > Ixodidae > Amblyomma > Amblyomma mixtum. Next base: position 10,588,267 of record NC_143012.1, read on the forward strand.
GCCAGCTCTTTTTTGATCGGTTGCAGGCTCAGTCTGTGACTTCCGCTTGTCGTATGGCCGTGTTCTGAGCCGCAAGTCTAAAATCATCGCCGTGAACCGCAACAAGGCCCAGCTTTACAAGGTGAGGAGCAAACCTGTGAAATGCTTCTTTGCTGGAGCTCACCTCTACGAACCTGGGCTCTCCGTTGTTCAGCGAATTGGCTTGGACACAGATCTAGCCACACTTAGATACATGTGAATTTTGACTTGTTGGTTCCTGTGGATTCCCGGTTGTATAATCACGTCTTTGACTCGCACTCATTTGGGTTTTAACTTGGACATCGCTCAAACTCACTGGTAAAATACCCAGATTAGCTGGGGTTGTGTGAGGCTTGTATTGTCTTATACACTGTTGCACTTACTCATACTACTCATACGCACACAGCATTTGCTGCTCCAGCTTTGGCAAGGTACCCACAAAAGTCGTTTTCTAGCATTGATGTGATTTGTCTCTTCTCTTACGAGCTGAAAACAGGTCAAAATTTTCTGTGACCTTTAATGAGTGCTGCAGCCTATCATGAAGACTCCCTGAGCATCTGTTTTGAAGAAAAGTGCACGAACATCTCTGTACTGACGTTCTGGTGTGTATACATTGTGAAACCTTAGAGGAACACTTGAGTGGAAAACATTCAGGGGGGCACTTTGTTGACCTAAAGTGGGGTGAGGCGAAAGCCTTAAGTGTGGTGTTGCTGCTTGTGACACTGATGCGTTGTTAAGATGTTAGGTTTCGCCTCTAAGAGCGGAACACCACAGCGTCTTGCAACGGTGCCAGAGAGTCCATAGAACGCCATCGCCCGTTTGGTAAATTGGTTTTTGAGGAAAGGAAATGTATATGTCTCTCACATCTCGGTGGACACCTAAACGTCGCCATAATGGAAGGGAGGAAGATGGGAGTGAACAAAGATAGGTATTCACTAGACCAGCCTTTGTTCATTCTAAACCATTGAGCTGGCATGGCGGAGTGGTAGCGTGCTCGTCTCGTCTCGCACTCTGGAGACCGGGGTTCGAGATTCCCATGCTCGGCCAATTTCCTACTCGGTTTTATTTATTTATCTGGTCTGACTAGAAAGGTGAAGTAGGTTAATTGCAATTAACTAAACTCAGTCCCACTTACTTGGAGCATCACCATATGATCCCTTTAATTGGTTGCATGGTTAGTAGCCAAAGTACAATTGGCCCCATTTGAAATTCGCGCACTGTGACGTCACGACCGTTTCCACCAATTGAAAAGCGTGACATTTCTGTCGACAACTGGTGCTTACAACGATGAGGCATTAAAGGCTTCCGCCTTAATACTACTATAGGTCAAGCTAGCACGATAGGTTGGTGTCGTGTGATAGCAATGGGCCATTTCTACTGAAAGCAGAGCCTTGATAAGTTAGAAAATTGTGTAGAAGCGAAGAACATGCGATGACATCCCTTGTGGATTCCTGCAACTGTGCCAGGTGTGAATTCTTCGCCAGTTACGATTGATTCACCGCTCTCTCGTGCCACTCTCACCAGTGGGAGAAAATACCATCGAAAAATGAGGAAAGCAGTGTGGTGAGCTTAGCCAAGGATATGAAGAGTCTCATAGTTAAAACAGCGCAAACCAGACGATTGGCAGAAAGGTGAGGCGAAAACACGAGAACTGAGTCCTTCGCCTCGCATTCTGTGCACTCACTCTGCGTTAAGCTATACACAGCACACTCAGAACTGTAAGCTCTCAGTGGCATTCATGCTTGGAAGTGGTGCCTCTGATCGGCCAGAGCTTCTGCAAACACATATAATAAAAATTACATAACTTTCTTCAAGTTCGGGTTCCCAAGGAATAACCTACCCATCTAGCATATAGTGCATATAGCGTACCTACCCATCTAGCATATGGTGCATATAGCATCTTGCTTACTTGCTTTGTTATTTGCTCTTTCCCTTTAGTATGCCATTAACTAAATTTTGTGCCATTCCATACAGTTAGAGCACTGGTTTCTATCATAGAACAGTCATTTGTGTTAATGCCCCCTTCTGCCTCCCATGCATTTCACGTTTTTGTCTTACTTTGTCAAATCAGAACTCGGATGCCTTTTGGAAGCCAGCCGTAGCCGTGGAGGCTGACGCTGGATCTTTCATGGCTTCCTTGGCCAAAGCCCTGCCCGACTACAAATGCGACCAGTCTTGGATTCAGACCCTCCGAGACTTGGACAATGCCAAAGAAGAAAAGAACAAGTGAGCCATGAGGCTTATACCCATGTCACGCTTGCAGATTTAATGTCATTTGAATCGAATGGCATTAGCCCCTGTTGTCATTAATCAGCTGCTGCACGGAAACATTTAATGTCATTAGGTTCAAATGATGTTCACCATATAATGAGTTTGGGGAACTCATTCGCATTCAACCTCAAACGTATTATATACTCTGGACACTAGATATGCAGCAGAAATAAGCAACAGGAAAAATAATGTATGCACTGCCAAGGTTAAAAGTTTAATTTATTGAATTTTGCTAAAAAAGTGTTAGTTTTAATTTGAAACTGTTCAGAGGGGAGGATAGCTATTGCTCTTGGACTCAGCAGTGGCCGAGCGTGACACAGCCCTGCCCGCAACTGTTGATCATTCTGGCTTCTGTATTGGCTGGCGTTCTACGGCGTTTAACTCGGAGCTACTCAAACCTGGAACTAAGCTCTTTACCTTTAGGATGTCAGTTCCATACTCCGCGTGTCGCCGCCCTGCAATATAAATTGCAATTTTTTTTTTTCACTGATCGTAATTGCTATCATTTGCAAATGACATTTTTTAAACTCCGTAGCTCCGAAAGAGACCGAATGACATTAAATCTTCCAGTGTGACAGAGGAACTAGTTTGGTGCCTTGTGTGGCTAGTCCGAACCTTTTTAGGAAGAAGCCCCTGTCAGTGTCATTGCAGTGACAATAGCTCTGTTCCCCCAGCATTTATGTGTCTCCTAGCAACTCGGCAGCAGTTTTATTGAGTGCTGCAACTTTATCTTGATGTCTCTCTCTCTTTACCTGTAAAGCTGCACTAAAGACAAGCTAAGTTTTAAATGTGTTGATAGATTACCGTTTTATAATGACAAATTTTCACTTCACTAATAAATGGACCTTTTATAGGGTAGAAAGGCTGAAAAATGAAGTGCAGATATTGCCGCCGCTGGCTGTTATCACAAACTGCGGTGATGATGTGGATCGCTACGGCTAGGCCGCACTGCCAATCACTTCCTGTGGTGATCACAACATCCTCTTCATTATTGACGTCACAGGTTAGAATTGAGTGGCAAGATTTTGTTTGCTTGTTTTTTTGTTTTTTTTTTTGCCCCCAAAAGGACTGGGGTGAAGCATGCGTGGATTTAGGTGCTTGGGGAACCAGAAGACCCTCTAAGTAACCGAAGCATTTCGCAGAACCCGGTTTGAGAACTTCTTGCCTAAGCACTGCATTTTTGGCTTAACCTTATTTCAGCTATGGGCATCGGACCTTTCCATTCCTAGTGCGCATGAATGCTTTGTGTCTGAGAGTCGTGGGGTAAGCAGTTTTGTTGTATATTGTGATTCGCAGGGCCATGGTTGAGATGCCAGCTGACAAGCACCTGAATCCGATGAAGGTGCTCAGCGAACTGGAGGCTGTCCTGCCTGATGATACCATCCTGGTCGCAGATGGCGGGGATTTCGTAGGCACTGCATCCTACATCCTCAGGTGTGCTGGCTCATGCGAAGGTCTTTCCTACAGTGTGTAAAGCAGCATATAAATTGTACACGTGCACTTAAAAGTATAATAATGTTGCTGTGTTTCAGTTATACTTCCATTGGTATTGAAGAGTCACTTCAAAAAGACAGGGATGAATGGAACATATGTGTGGTTAGATTGGTGTAGTAATTATGTAACTTGTTTCTCCTACTAATCGTGCTGCCTGTATCCTTTAGTAACGTATGTTGCCGGGCTAGTTGGTTTTGTGTTTTTGAAGAAGGCATGGTGCTACAAGTGCATGCACAAAGAGATGAGGAGACGAAGGACAGGCGCCTATCATTCGTCTCCTTATCATTTTGTGCATGCACCTCTTTTTAAAAAACTGTATCCTTTAGTCGTGAACCAACTAGTTACACTCACACCCCAGCTATCAAAAGTGGAAATGTTTGCTGTGATTATGCTTTCCAGCATCACCTCTGATGCAGCCATAGGTAAGCCCTTTCCATTCCTTCTAATTTCAGATAGGAAGAGACATGAATGCAGCTAAAGCAGCAGAGTACACTATGCACTTTTGCCTGCAATTGCATCACAAACTCCCCGACTGAGAATGTTCAGCCAAGCAGCACTGTGTACTATACAGCAGTGCTAAGCTAAGCAATTGCTCCAATGAAGGAAGGATGTGACGAGAGTCTCAGTGTGGGGGGAAGTTTTTAGTGTTGAATGTTTACCCTGACATTCTGCAAGATTCAAGGAACTAAAGTAGATAGAATTGGAATAAATTGCTGCAGCAGGTGTATAATTTTTGCCATCTCAGGGTCATCAAAATTCTGGATAAGCCTCCTTCCATCCACCGGCATTTGGCATTTTTATAGACTGGCATCTTTTAAAAAGGAAGCCATGCGTTGCTGTCAGCCTACCTGAATGCAGCCGATTTGAAAAACACTTCAAGAAATTTACGAGTTTATATTTAGATGAAACTTAGAGAAAGGTAAGCATCGCAATCTTGGTCTGCCTTACCAGTTTTTCTTTGTCTCTTTTTCTGTGAAGGCCAAGTGGACCACTGAAATGGCTAGACCCGGGCGCTTTCGGGACACTGGGTGTTGGAGGTGGCTTTGCCCTGGGTGCAAAGTTGTGCCACCCTGAAGCATTGGTGGTGATCATTTATGGAGATGGTTCGCTCGGCTACTCCATGCTTGAGTTCGACACCTTCGTGCGTCACAAGGTGAGCAGCTTCACCAAAATACCACGTGCAGTATGTAACAGCAGTTTTTCTGCTGCAGATGTGATTTTTAAAGAACAGCTGTATCATTTATAGCTTATCTTTGTTTTGAGCAGGGCACCTGAGAGTATTGTGCTTTATTACTCAAGTTACACTATAAAAACAACGCAGAATATGTTTCGTTAAGAACAACGCAGCGAGCTATGGAAAGGAAAATGATAGGTGTAACGTTAAAGGGACACTGAGGAGAGCACTATTAATATATTTTTTATAGCAAAATCTGATAGTTCGGCATGTCATGGCTTTGTTGCCACTTGGCCGGCAGCGAAAAATGCATTTATTTCTAAGAAATTTGGATTCGAAGTTGAAAAGGTTTTTCCCGCCGCTGTGATTCAAACTTGGGATTCGGCTATGACGACAGAGGACTAAGTGACGTGAAACATGACGTGACATGACGTAACGCAGACTCCGTGATTTCTGCCGGCCAGCAGTGCGGCCTAGCAGCAGCCGAAAAGAAAGCTACTGCCGGCCGCACGTTGAAGGCATCTATCGGCTATTGCGGCCGTTGCTACAGTCGCTTCGCTTACGTTTGCACCGGCGTTTTGCGAGCGTTACGATGGATCTCGTTCTCGAAGTCGTCAACGAAGTTCTCGCAAATAGACACCTTTAGCATACCGTGTACCTTGATACCGCTAGCGGAATACCGGGAGCCCGCCTAACGCCGGCGAGCAGGCGCTGATTGGTCCCGATGCTTCAGGCGAGCGCGTAGCTGCCCGGCACGTGGCGCCATCTGGCGACGTCAAGGAGATTTGCGCATGCATTGGTTGCGCCTCAGTGATTTGTGCTTCTCGTGTCCTAGCGTTGCTAGAACCATTGGTTCTAGCAACACTGTTTTGTTATATGACGTCATGACGCTTGTACTTGCGAGTTTGGCCTGTGGCGGCGATACCTGTATTTTGGTTCTTGCTCTTTTCTACGTTACAAGAGCTTTGTTGTCAGTATGAGTGGCGTTTTTGTAATCAGGAGCTGGTATTCTGTCGATACAAGCCAACTTCAATTTCTCCTCAGTGTCCCTTTAAGAGATCGGAAGAGGGCGGAGTGGGTGAGGGAACAAACGCGGCTTAATGACATCTTAGTTGAAATCAAGAGGAAGAAATGGGCTTGGGCAGGGCATGTAATGCGAAGGCAAGATAACCGCTGGTCCTTAAGGGTAATGGAGTGGATTCCAAGAGAAAGCAAACGTAGCAGGGGACGGCAGAAAGTTAGGTGGGCGGATGAGATTAAGAAGTTTGCGGGGATACAGTGGCGGCAACTGCCAAAGGACAGGGTTAATTGGAGAGACATGGGAGAGGCCTTTGCCCTGCAGTGGGTGTAGTCAGGCTGATGATGATGACAATAAAAGGGGGGGGGGGGGGGGAGGTACTAAAGCTTATAAATTACAATATAACCTTGGGATATAGGGGCAGTGTAAACTCAGTATTTAAGGAAGAAAAAAAACTTCAAACCTTCACAACTTGTTTCATCAAAAGTACCCATTCATTACTGAGAAAATTAAATTATGTTTCGAATTGACACTGTTCGAAATATACAGCCAAAGTTGTCCCTTGCTTATCTTGCGAAAATAGGATGAAAAGTTTGCCAGCAAAATAACTTCCTAATTTTTGTATATTTAGTTATTTTCTCTTGTTTTTTTTTTTCCAGTTTAAATGAATGACTGTTTTTTAACCTCTACATGTATTTTTGTTTGTATTCAAAAACCAAAATGCTTACAATAGGGACTCGCAATGTTTGGAACAGATTGGTTGGTTATGTCAACCTGCCAACACTGAAGTTTGGCAGCCATGGTGGCTCAATGGTTATGGTGCTTGGCCGCTGACCCGAAAGACACGGATTTGATCCTGGCCACGGCAGCCGCATTTCGATAGAGGCGAAATGCTAGAGGCCCGTGTACTATGCGATGTCAGTGCATGTTAAAGGAGCCCAGGTGTTCTAAATTATCCGGAGCCCTCTACTACAGCGTACCTAATAGCTTTAGTCGCTTTAGGACATTAAACCTCCTTAACTTGACCAAACCAAACTGAAGTTAGGTTTGTACGATTCCGAGTATCATTTCGGCAAGAGCAACAGAGAGATGCTAGACATTCTGAAGTACATTGGTATGAAACATGGTCTGCGCACACTGAATTTGCTTGTTTGGTGATCTTCTCAAGTGCCTAATGATGCCGTAAAAAAAAAGAAAGTAATAATTAAAGTGAGCTGTTGTACGACCGAAAGCAAGTAAAAGCATAACTAAGGAGGAGGTGAACTACAGATATATGGTGGATTTTAACTTCCCTCATTTGTAGTTATTCCCCACTTTTTTTGTAGTTTTCTCAAGACTAATATTTTTGAGATTTCTTCTTACGCAAACGTGCCTAACTTACCTGTAAAATATTTTAAAAAATGAAACATTGTAAACTTAATGTATCATATATCTAGCTGTGCAATGAACCACAATGAGTGAAATTTGAGGTATTTTTACGAAGTCATTGGTGGAGCTGTGTACCTCTTTTTCCAGCAAAACTTGTGGTCGGAACAGCTTGAAAGTGATGTCATTCAATTTCTAGTGAAATCCTGAGCGAAAGTTTACCATTTGTATTCATGTGAGACGTGCAGAGAGCTTTTTTTTTTGCCTTATAAAGGGTTAAAACGTGTGCAATTCAACATTGGTTGAAGTTGTCTTTAGCACTAGTCGATGATTTGCTTGATGAATGGTATCTTGCAGCCAAGGGCGTCCGCAGAACTTTTTCCAGGGAGGGGGGCACCTGATGTCCGGGGATTGGGGAGGCGGTAGGTTTGTAGTTGTTTTCTACTAGGGCATAAATAATATCCGTAATTCCAGGGGGGGGGCAACCGCCCCCCCTTGCCCCCCCTTCCGGACGCCCATGCTTGCAGCATAATCTGTTGAGCTCACATAGGGACTCGCTGCGTGGCATGTAGATTGGATAGAGAGACTGGTGTTATCATTTGGGCAAAAAAATGAGTGAGGACCCAGGGTAGGATTATAGAAAATCTCTGTAATGTACAAGATTGAAGGTTGATTCGCAGATCACCAGCACTGGTAATTCTAAATGCATGCATCCTTTGTGTCTCCCCTCCAACCGCAGATACCAGTCCTAGCCGTGGTGGGAAATGACGCCTGCTGGATGCAGATTTCCCGAGAGCAAGTCAAAATGTTCAAGAGCAACGTCGCTTGCGGGCTTACTGTGAGTGCCACATTTGGGGCAAGATTTTGCCGGTTCTCAGTGTGTTGTGCAGTTGTCCACACACTTGTCTGGAGCGCTCAAACGCCATACTTGCAGTACACTTGCGTCATTTACGAGTGGCCTAGGGCTCGAAACAAAACCTTATTGTGCATGCCCATTCCCATGGATCGAATTTAACTCCTCGGTTGAAAAGCTATATTGGGCCCGCCAGGCGGCGACAATCGTCATAAATGCACAACTAAGCGTGCCATTGAGTGCTGTAGACAAGTGTGGATGACTGTACATTTATAATTTATGGATCGTATATGAGGCTGCTTAAATGAGCATGTTTTATATTTACTTGAATTTCTTTGGCTGTGAACTGACAGCAATCTAGCACAGGGTAAGAAGGAACACGAGCACGGAAAACTGAAGAAGCAAAATTATTGGATAACTACTGTGGTACTGAATCGCTGAAGCAGTCCAGAGTTTTTTAGTTAATCGCAGGGGAAAGAGGCCTGTTCCAGTTGCTGATGGTCTCGGGGAAGAAAGACACCTTAAACATAGGGGTTCTATAATTGAGCTCAGTTAATGTTACTCCATGCTGTTTTTTCATCAGCCTTGCAGTGTTAACTGAGACAGAATAGTCCAAAGATTTTGTCGACTGTTTATAAAGGAGTTCCAGCCTCTCTGTTCTACGCCTGGTAGGCAAATCACGCAATCGCGATTATGCAAATAACTTTGAGATACCAGATGTGAAACTAAGTCAATTATACACCAAACATAAGGCTTTTTGCTAGATTGCTTCAAACTTGCGAATCAGTAACAACTTCACATTACCATCTCGTGCAACATCAGCATACTCAGAAATTGGTATAATGATTGTTAAATAAATTGCATGCTTAGTTGCATGTGTTTGATGATGCAGGTTACGTTTTAAAGAAACATAGCTTCTGCACAGCAGTACAAACTTCCGTTCGCTAGTTTTCTCTTGGTCACGTGCTCACAATCTGCTTTGAACGATTTGAGTTTGAACTCTAGTGAACTTTTAATTCCCTGCAGTACACAGACTACCACAAGGCGGTGGAGGGCCTTGGTGCCAAGGGTGTCCTGGTGTCGCTGCCAGACAAGGATCGGCTGCCGGAGCTCTTCAGGGAAGCACAAAGGCTTAACAAGGAGGGACACAGCGTGCTTGTCAACTGTCTCATTGGGAAAACCTCCTTTAGGGAAGGCAGCATCTCTGTGTAATTTTTAGGCCAACCGCATTTTGTTTTACATTACGTAGCACTGCTATTGCAGTATTATAGTTGTCCCGTTGCTATGCTACTGGGTGCTGGCAGGTTCCGCCTGTAGCAGTTTCATGTACAAGCTACTTATGTTGAATTCCATTGGTAGATCGCAAGCGCTTCACGTTCTGTTAACATGGCGGTGTCTGTCGAAACGGGGCCTCTCGCTTCACCACTGATTTGTCCTTGCTGCCACTCTGTCTCTCACGTTCGCGGCAAATGAAAGGCGCACAAAGCTTTTGCTTTGTCTGAAGATGCCCACACCACAAAATTTTAGCGATAAAACACGCAAAATTTTCAGGCTGCTTCCTTATTTACAGAGCTGCTAGTCTTAGTGAGTATGCGTTGTCTGACATCAGAAAGCATGGGAGGTTCAAACAGGTCGAGAACATTGGTCTAAAAAGCGGTCGCAAAGAATTGACTTTCTGTTAAGACATTTTTTAAAATTTATGCGGACGCAAACAAAATGAAAAATAGTTACATTTGGGAGATTTACCATTGCACGTTTCGGATGAGATGGCGCTGCACGTGGCTAACAATCTAAAAAAAAGGTTAAAAATGTTCCTTGTATGTTGCCCGGATCACCACCTAGCAGCGTAGCGATGACAGGAAGGAAGCAGACGCGGAGGAAAGGAAACCGTCACGGGAAGTTCCGGTCAAATCTGCAGATTTCGGCATAGCAGATATCGTTGCTCCATATCCCATTTTGCCATTGGAATACGATTGCTCCCAACAGAGCAGGAAAACTTGATCCGGATCTGCCAGTGGAATTCAACATTACTCTGGGACAGGCAGTTCTTAAAATTATTGCACAAAATTTGATCATGTTGATATTTTTTTATACTCATGTACCTGGGCTAGAAGAGACTTACACTTAGTTTTTGCTTGTTACGTTTTACGTTTGTGCGAAATGCAACCACATTCCCCATTAGGCACAACGAGCTCTGTGGATAGTGGTTGACTACGAAGGCTCGATGTCGTCAAAGAGAGGTGCTACAGTATAGGCGAACAGTAGTATAGGCGAACAAATGAAGTGCAAGGCAAACAGGCCTGAAGAAATAGCAGATGAGCAGGAATGAGATAATGCTAGCAGCAATTGTGAAACCCGTCGCTTGTTCTGGTTACTTGGAAATCGATTAGTGTTCTTTGCTGGAGTGGCGAGAAATTAAACAATTACCCGAGTTTGAATTATCACTAGCTGACTGTAGCTGTGATGACAGTGAGAGGGATTTCTCAACTGAGACAGCAGCTGAACCCACACGTAATGGCTTTAATTTAGAGCAGCTTTTTTGTGGCCAATAAGTCACTTCCATACCTTTTTTTACTTGCATATTATTTTTTAGAATCATTTTTGCTGTGAAGGTATTGAGAAAAGAAGTGCATTCCAACTCTACAAGAATGTGCTGCGCTCTGTAATTACTAATAGTATATAGTTTTAAAACTTTAAAGCTGGAAAATATTTACAAGACAGTTACCTGAATGTGTAAGTATTTATAAATACAGCTCATATTTTTCACAGTTTGTCCTTGTGATGAATTTCTTTCCTGCTCATTGATCACGAGTGAAACCAAAGACAGCAGCAGTACCAATAGAACACTATTGTTTATCAAACCAACATATTATATGTACGATCTTTATGTGCCAGAATTAATAGTGCTGAATACAAACGCACTTTTATGACTTACTTTTCGCTGTACTGTTAGTTATGCTCATTGACCCAAGAACAAGTTAAGAACCCAGCCTTCGCATAATGAAGTCTGGATTGCATCAGGCTGCATCTGAATAAGGTAACCGATTTGGTTCAGAAATATCAAAACAGTAAATGTCTATATTTCTGTAAATGTACTGAAATCATTAAGTGGCACGATTCACAACTCAAATAATCTATGAAATCATTTGAGAGCAGTCATTTTATTCCACCACAGAGCATTTGTGTCCGTTGGTTCACAGAAAACCAAAGCACAAAATAATAAAGAGATTATTTATATACGTACTATAGTGCTTTCAAATTTAAGGCCTACAAGGCCTTCTGTCAGCAATTCAGGGGCTATATTCTTAAGGGGGGACGAGGGCCTTAAAACTAACTTTTTTATTTATGGCTAGAATCTCATGGAATTTTGCATACAGGTGTGTTTTTCTCTTCTGATTCCAAAAATGTAGTCATAATTGAGCTGGTGGTCTTAGATCTTACAAAGTCTAGAGTGTAATTAGGTAATTTCTTACGCAGCTTTAATGAACTTTCTCATTGCATTTTGTTGCTTTTAATTACATGAATTGATAGCCAGAGAGTTCCCATAGCCGATGACATTCTTCAATTTTCTCTGAAGGGATGTCATCCTGACATACTATGTCAAGAGTAAAAGGTCACAGTATTGACACTGCAACTCGTTAAGCTAATTGTAAATTGCTATTTATACGTGGCCTAAACAAAAAAAGTAAGAATGTCATCGGATGTGGGAATTTGCTGGCTCTCAATTCATGCAATTAAAAGCTACAAAATGCAATGAAAAAGATCATTAAAGCTGCGTAACAAATTACCTAATTACACTCTAAAATTTAAGATAACTTTTGATCTAAGACCACCAGCTCAATTATGACTACATTTTCGAATTCAGAAGAGAAAAATACATCTGAGTGCGAAATTTCATCAGATTCTAGCCACAAATAAAAAGGTCAGTTTTAAGACCCTCGTCCCCCCTTAATGCAATTTGTATTTAACAGCTCATGGGATAACGTGGCCACACATGAGGTCGAACAGGGCTATGATTGAAGATCAATGGATGTGACCAGTCCGACCATGACGACGACTGTGACGAAGCTGATGAAGCGACCCCAGCTCTAGTTCTGAGTAGTGGCCTGAAATGTACAGGAGAGTGTAGAAGCTCATATCATTCAAGGTGTGCTAACTGTCTCCATTTGTCACGTGGCCACCTCCTTCCTGAACCTCGCCTGTATCCATACCCTGTACATGCGCAACAGCTTCCCCCGGTTGACCTGCAGCCTTCTGTCCAAGTGGTTCTGCTCCTGTACGAAGCCACTCTTGGTGAACATCTCCGTCAGCTCATCTGGAATGGCAGCACAAAGTGATTTCCATTTTTTAGCTTTGATGAAATCAAATGACAAATCTGGCATGTTAGGACGTGTGGACTCGCACGTCATTGTGTCCAATGACACGCAGTTGATCTGTGGTCAATTTCAATCGACCCTCAACAATTTGAACTAAAATAGAAATGCAATTTTTTCAGGTTATTCGGAGTTCAAATTAATGGGGGACTTTATAATACTCTTCATGTTTACAGGGCCGAAGCACTGGTTCAAATAAACCACAGGTTTGAATTAATCCAAATGCAAATTAACAGTACCATAGTCCATGAAGGCACCATGGACTGATGGTGTTAACAGTTCACTGCCTTTTTCTCTTTGCATGCAGGGCCGTACACAAGTGTTGCGCATCCCATTGTCTCAAAGCACATTTTACTGTTCTTCATAACTGCAGTGTGGACAGGTCTTAATACGCACTTGCATTTGTGGTGCGAGACTACACTCGATATGTTTGTGACTTCATTTAGAAAACACGCAGAATTGGCACCTTGCATGAAGAAGTACACCCTGGTCCCGTCTCCCCGGACATAGAAGTTGTCCTCGATGCAGCGGCCATTCTTGAACCTGAGTTGTGCCATGTCGTAGCGGCCGTAGTCCCTGAGGATCACCTTTCCTCCTGGCTTGAGGTACCGGGCCACAGAGTCTATGACATTCTGCATCCTTGAAATAAAACAAACGTCACAGTCAAACCTAAACATACTAACTGCAAATTAAAATTAGTGTAACAAACACAGGTCAATTGATAGAGTAGAGACAAGTGCTGTCTTTCAGCTGCAGGTTTGATAAAGAGCTTCAAAACAATTCAAACTGTGCAACATTTTCGCCACTGAAGTGTAGCTAAAGGACGTTTCAGATGGTAGCTAGGCCACAATCAGGTAGTAATTTAGCCTCTGCAAACATTTTAACAGTGACATCACGTGCAGTACGGCCAAGTATATAATCTTATGTTTTCTCAAGAACACAATGTTTACCTGCCCGCTGAGAGAATTTCATTTACGTGCATACTTTCGGCACGGTAATTATTAAATTTTTTTTTTTTTTCAGAAGTACTGAATGCTGGTCTATAGTATGATACAAGTCAAGAATGCAGTAGCAAATGCTCCTTAAAGAAGGCCTTCCAGCAAACAGCGTCGACTGATTGCCATGACTGCTAGTGTGACATCATAGGGGGCTGGCAGGGACAAGAGGGTTAACCACATATTAACCGTACATATTAGCCTGGATATCATGGCAACCGGTCGACAGCATTGGCGGGAGGGTTTTCTCTGAGGGGCATTCACCACTGCGTTCTTTGAGTTGTACGGGACTATAAGAAAAAAAGCAATCTGATTCTTGTCCTCACCGGTCGGGGCTGATGGCGCTGAGAACAAAAATGAGCATGACAAAGTCCAAGCTTTGCTCGGGGAACGGGACGTCCCACTCTTTCGCCACGTCACAGACAAAAGCGTGACACCGCTTCTCATCATAGTCCTTGTGCTCCTGCAAAGTATTGAGGCAGAAGCATTACGAAAAAGGTGGCAGTAACAAGTACTAGTATTAAGAGGTACAGAAGCACCTAGAGCTTTCTCTACGTACTTCAGGAGTATGTACTGGCAGGCCATTTGCTGCTAGCGTGCTCGCAATGCTTCTATGAGTGCGTGAACAAACTTTCCTACATAAAATATACAAGCTTTTGTTCCAGTGAATCTGTCAGGTCAGTGGCAGTGCACTTTAAGGGGGGACGAGGGTCTTAAAACTAACTTTTTTATTTATGGCTAGAATCTCATGAAATTTTGCACACGGATGCATTTTTCTCTTCTGATGCCAAATACGTAATCATAATTGAGCTGGTGGTCTTAGATCTTACAAAGTCTAGAATGAAATTAGGTAACTTCTTACGCAGCTTTAACAAACTTTCTCATTGCATTTTGTTGCTTTTATTTACATTAATTGATAGCCAGAGAGTTCCCATACCCGATGACATTCTTCGTTTTTCTCTAAAGGCATGTCATGCTGACATACTATGTCATGAGTAAAAGGTTGCAGTATTTTACACTGCAGCTAGTTAAGCTAATTGTCAATTGCTATTTATATGTGGCCTAGACAAAAAAGTAAGAATGTCATCGGGTATGAGAATTTGCTGGCTATCAATTCATGTAAATAAAAGCAGCAAAATGCAATAAGAAAGTTCATTAAAGCTGCGTAAGAAATTACCTAATTACACTCTATCATTTACGATAACTTTTGATCTAGGACCACCAGCTTAATTATGACTACATATTTGGAATCAGAAGAGAAAAGCACATCTATGTGCGAAATTTCATGAGATTCTAGCCTCAGATAAAAAGGTTAGTTTTAAGACCCTCGTCCTCCCTTAAGAGCAAAAGGAGATACTACTTGGATTTGATCTCACGCAGACTGTCCAGTTCCAACCTGGATGTTTCGAGTATATTGAAGACCTGGTTTGTTTTTCATAACAATGCAATGAAGAGGAATAGTTTAATACACTGCCGTGCTGAAAAGAAATAAACACTAGCACTTTCATTCAGCACAGCGTCAAGAAATTCTTTCTAAACATAGCATAGTATGGGTATTTAGTTACTTTGGCACTTCTCTGAGCAAGAAGAATTTCCAACAGTTCTGTGCAAGGAACAATTTTATATGTAAGGGAAAAAAAAACGATTTGGCATGCTGGCACCTCGGTCACACTCAATTTTTTACAAAGGCTGCCAGTCTACTTCATCTAGTACTGTATTCAATAGCAGTACTTTATTAATTCATTGTTACAAGAAATGGTTACAGTTGGCAACAAAATTAGTTGCATTGCCCTGTGCCGCTGCAGGACACAAATTCAGCTCTGCAGAGGACATCTGTTGACAGGTAGCCATAACTTCCTGATGGAAAATGGCAAAAATTCACACAAATGGAGCTTAGAAAGCATAAGACGGGCCTTTCGCTCCTCTCTGCATGTTTTTTTTTTACTTCGTGCTTGCTTGCATCGGGTCATACAACTTCCTATGCTGCAGAACGAAAATCAACCTAGGTTTGCAGTGGTACCTTTTATAACGCTGCCTTTCCATGGCAGATGGCATCAGTATCACTCGTGTTCAGGGTGGCTTTGTGCCCGGAATGCTTACTAAGGAAGAATCTGTGTGCTTACATAGTCGGCTAGCTAGATTAAAATATTTTCCAAGATGCTGCTATATTAGAAATTTCCTAGATGCGAAAGACATTCTCGGAGCTACTTCCAAAGATAACACGCTCACAGTTAAGAAATAAATGTTCCATCTTTTCCCCAGTATACGAGTAAGACATGACCACACTGTATCAGTTGCTACACAGCGGTAATGACAACGGCACGTCTACAAGGATTTTCGAAAGTTATGCTCTTCTGTGCTTTCTATGGATTCACTAATTATTTGCAGCTTAAAACAATGAGGCATGGACTGGGTGACGTGTTTTATTGAATACACTGGTAAAATTTTAAATGAGGCCATTAAAAAGCTCCATAGTGGTTGACACCCAAATTAGGCATCTGCATACCTTGAGGACAGAGATGGCTGTTGGTGAGAAGTCGCAGCCATACACAAACAGCCCAGGGTCCCTGTGTGAAAAACACAACAAAAAAGCCGGTGCTTCACTCGTCTGCCTTCCAAGGTTGGCTGCTTTTAGGACAACACTACAATTGCAGCCATAGCAAGTGCAGTACAAAGCCCCATACGACAGAGACAGGCTACTGCAAATGACCTCACAGATAATAAGTATGGGTTAGAGCAGGGGTTCTCAAACTGGGTTCCACGGAACACAGGAGTTCCGCGGGCTGTCTTCTTGTGTTCCGCGAGAACTCTCACCGGCCCTGACCCGGCAGCTGATATGAGACTGGCTCTGAGTACTACTGATCCACGCTTTGACTTGCTCTTAAAGGTGCACTGAAGAGGATTCTGAACACGTCTTTTTGCCGCGGGAACTCGATCCACACGTTCCTAGCATTCTTAGAAACAGTGACTTATTGCCCTGTGTGGTCGATTTCCCCAATTAAAACAAATTAACGTCCGGCTCCCGCCTTTATTTTTGAATTCTGCCTCGTACGGTGGGTGGAGTCGACCAACGCGTGGAGCGCCTTTCACCCAGTCCCGTGGAGCCTTTGCTTTCGCTTTATTTTGTTTTTTAGGTTTCCATGAATAAATAGTTTCATTATTCGCAGATAATATAGCCGCAAAATAAGCCCGCAGAAATAAATATACGCGCGGACTATTTGCTACTACGGACTACTACGTATTACTCCGCCGATGGCAGAGCGGCAAGCCGCCACAGGGCTGGGTGAAAGGCGCTCCACGCGTTGGTCGACTCCGCCCACCGTAAGAGGCAGAATTAAAAAAAAAAGGCGGGAGCCGGACGTTAATTCGATTTAATTGGGGAAATCGGCCACACAGGGCAGTAAATCGCAGTTTCTAAGAAAGCTCGGAACGTGTAGATCGAGTTCCCGCGCCAAAAAGACAAGTTCAGATTCCTCTTCAGTGCACCTTTAAAAGGGAAGCAGTACCACCCATCACATTAGTATTTGTATTAATCTGTGCAATAAACATTTAACTTTTGCAACTCTCTCTTTGCAAAAATGCACTCGACAACATTGCTGGTAAGTGAAAGCGGGGGGGGGGGGGGGGGGGTTCCCTGGAACTTATTGAAGGCTTTTGGGGTTCCTCTAAGCAAAAAAGTTTGAGAACCCCTGGGTTAGAGAGTGCAAAGCACAATCAGAAACAGCCTGTACCGCATCTGACAGAGACATACTACTGCAAATGACCTCAGATAGTAAGCATGGGTTAGAAAATGCAAAGCACAATGAGAAACGGACTGTACTGTGCTCGGAATATCATAATCCTTGCTTCTTCCAGTCACTGTCTTCCACTCCAAAGATGCACAAAATAAATTTGTTTCTTTGGTGCTAGTTGACTTACAGAACCCACTTCTAACTGGCCATCTACACAAAAGTAATGTTCAGTTAGCACAGTAATGAAAGGCTTACTGACCTGTTCACTTCCAGAATGGGAAATACTGTATTTCCAACTCCGCAGCCAATCTGAAAGTGGAAAAATTGAAGTGATGAAAGTTTGCTACAAACTTTTGTGTCTGCTAGTTGCAGAGTGAGTAAAATGGAACACTGCACAATCTTGTTTTTTTGTTTCTTTGTGTAGCTTTGGCTTCCAGCTGATTTCAACCAACTGGGGTTTCTTTAAATGCACTAAAAACTCTGTACACAGGCTTTTTTGTATTTTGCCTATACAGAATTGCGACCACTATGGCAAAGATTGAACCTGCGACCTCCATAGCCTCAGAGCTGCTCAGCAGACAACAAAAAGAATAGTTTATGCTGAAACTACTCAAAATTTCAACTACAAGCAAATACTGTCGCGCTGGGAGGAAAAAAAATCCCTGAAATGGCAGTAATAAAGTCAGGTACAGCTTGAGCTACAATTCTTAAAGTACTATATCACTATGTGCCCAGGATTTATTCCAAGATCCACGAAAAGGTGAGGTGGAATACAGTTCGGCTGGGCTGTGTTGCTCAGGCTTAAATGACATGCACAGGACGTCATTCTCCCTTTCCTTTCCTATCTTGACTCTGGTCTTCTTTAAATCTGCGACACTATAACATGCGCTGTGGCAACCCAGTGGTTATGGCATTCTAATATTAAATACAGTGGCAAATGCTTCAAAATGCAAAGATCTTTATGTGCAGCCCTTTTTGTTTTATTAAAGAGCTGCACTTATTAGAAATTTGTCGTGAGCGTCCCAGGGTGACATATCTCAAGTGGGCAACAGTGTGTTTTTGGGACATGAAAATACAGTAGTACTTTTTCTTCTATATCCTAAGGCAGTAGAAGCGACATACCTCAAGAATCCTTAGTGAGGCTCCTTTTCCAGGGTAATCTTCCCCACTGTCATCTTTTGGAACATCCTTTGCAGTGGTGTTTCCGGGAAGAAGCTCTGGAAACTCAACAAAGAGCCAATGCCGGTCCTTGAAGAAACGGTTGCTATGGATTCCATAAAACTTGTCCCAGTACTGAGCTGCTTCAGCTTCATACTGGTCTGTAAAAAATAGTAAGCACAAATTGTTAAGTTTTATAGCTTTACTCATAAAGTGGCAGTCTGCACCTTTCAGGGCGGGCTCCACTCTGGAGACAGAGTTCTCGTCGATCTTTTGCTGGGCTGCTTTAAGCTGCTCTTCAGTCCAGCACACATCATCCCTGTAGAGGAGTGTTGAGCCAGTTGACACAATACCAAGTGGTACAGTATTCTGCTGTGTTTTGAATCACCACAAGTTCAGCAACTGTGCAAAGCCTTTCCGATATGTCCAACTACAATTGTGAATGTTTACTTGCACACAGTGCAAGTTGTAGTCTAGCTTGTCTGTACAGGGTGTCTAGCTTTTAGTAGCCTCGCATGCATACGTGAAATAAATGCAATATTTGGGTCAAAATAGATGACTATAAATGTGGATGCGATTTCAGTGCAAAGACAAGATTTTTTCTTGCGAAAATATACACACACACCTTGGAAGTCTCAGGCGTTCTTAGATTATAGGTAAGAGAGCGAAGTTGTGACGGAATTATTAATTTATTTCTCAAAATGGGTCTATGTTGTTCTTTAAGGAGATAAAAACAATTTTTAAAGCGCCATTAAGATGAGGGACCTGATGAGGGCAGGACACAAAGGCTATGTTCACAGAGCCCAGCTTAAAGTACTAAAAGACTTCAGGCTTATATCTTTAGTCATACGAATTGTACATTTTTTCAAAAGGAAAACAACAGAATAAACCCAAAAAGAGACAAAATGGATTACGGTTTTCTCTTACTGGAACCCTTGAAAGCTCAAGGACTCCTTAAACACCAGAGAAACTGTTTCCCACTTACTGGGTGATGCTTTCTTGGAAATTTTAAACTAGTGGCCTTCAGAAACTCACGGACAACATACTGAGGCTAAACAATTATTTAGCGATCGTGATGGCATGCTGAGTGAAATGGCACCGGCGTTCTCAAAACCAATGAAGACGAACTATATACTTGCCAAGCGTTGTGCTCAAAGACTCGGCTGTCATCGTCCAGATAACGCTGGCCAAACTGAGGTCTTTTGTCACTTTCACTCATTTCGTTTTACGTCGACTTCAACAGATGTGCCTCGGCAAAAGCAGTTTGACACTATGGTTTCAGCTGGTAGAGACGATTTCTAGTGGCTCGCCCCGACAACAAGAGAATCGCAGCCTGCCATGTGATTAAGGGTCAAACACAGAGCAAAAAAAAAAAAGGGTAAAATTGCAGAGATTCAGAACTTCAAGATCATTCAGCTACAGGCGTACCACACGCTGGTTTGTGAGAAACGCATGGAGGCTGCCATTGTTGTTGCCGGTGGCGACAGGGCTGACGGAGCTTTTCGGCAGCTAATTAGTTGAATATACTATGGGTAAATTGAAGAATATTTTTACTATTTAAAAACTATTTTTTACGTATGCGTGCTACTTTAAAAAATACGAAATACTGCTTTCACGAGCGAGGGGGCTGGATGGCGCATCGGGCGCCCGAAAAAGTGAAGCCACCGGAAGTAAGCGGCCTTGTTTAGGAAGTCAACCTTTGGCAGTGCACGAAGTTTTCAGTTTCAGTTTCAGTTTTCCATTTAGCATTTCGGCTTTTTGCGGTTCTCGTCTTTTTCCATGACAATGCCTACCTGCTGCGCCGTCAACTGAGCGACGAGACCAGCAAAGTCTTCGGGAAAGACGTTTCAAAAATAAGCGTCCATTGCATCGCAGTGGCCGGGACGACACTAGCAGACGACAGGACGCCGCTACACACAAAGAATAGGTTGGGGCAACCGAGAAGGAAATAAAAATAATAAGCCACTGCCTGCACCACGTACGTACAACAGTCTTAACCCAATTCGAAAATAAAAGAATAGGCCCGCAGGCAAATTGTAATTTCACCACCCGTGGGTGGAAAAATAAAATAGAATGGAAAAGCTACTATAGCGACCCACAGCCGGGGGAGCGGGCCCGGGCCGGGAGACTCCCCTGATCTCCCCTGGGAAGTAGCGGAGAGGATGGGCAAATGGATGGGAAGAATGGTTGTAGGGAATAGGTTGGAACAAAGGCTGGGAATGGGGACAGCGAGGTTTTTGTTCATATCCTTCGATTGTCTCGACTCCATTGCTGGCCTGCCTGGCCAGGACAGGGAGAGCATCGAGATTGCCCAATGGTGCGGCCTCACTCACGGGATGCCCGACCACCCACCATACGCAACGGGCTCCGACCGTCGGAGAGAGGAAAACCTAACACGGGGTCAGTAGCTACCTGGGGCTCCTCCACGACACTAGGAGGCTTTTCCAACCTGCCGGCTACTCGCCATCGAGTGCTTTTCGCGGTTTTTCAGACTCCGGAACACACAGCAGGTATGGAGCCTCGTCCGCTCAACTCTGTGTCGTCCTGTTGCGCTAGCGTATGCACGTTCCCGCGCTCAAGCCCAAATTATGCTATCAATTAAGGATAAATTCGAGAAAGAATAGGTGGAAGCCTTCACTTGGTAGCTGACTTTGCAGTGACCATTTTACCTAATTATGTTTAGACCGAACCGAACCGAGGGCGAGGCCACTACCTGGTGAGTTGCCGGCGGTGTTCGGTTGGTTCATATAAGCGCCTCTGGAAGGCATAGTACTGCTTTTTCGACAGAGTGTGTCATGTACTGTTTCGTACTGTAGCAAGTTATGCCTGATTAGGCTTTTGTTCGTAATGTCTGGTGCACTTGACTTCTAACAGCGTTTCTCACGCGCGCTGCAGCATTCGTCTTTCTCGTCAGTTGTTTCTCTCGTGTTGTGCTGCTGAAACGTGGCTGTGCTTTGGAGTTAGGTTAAAAGCACGTCTGGAAGGTAAATGACACCTGAAAGCAATAAACATCACCTGCCATCGATGAGAAGAGTCATCGTCCGCCATAAAGAGTAGCTCCTCGAGTGTAAGGATATCCGCTCCATCGTTCGCCTTTTCTTTACTGCACAAAAATTCTGTTTTAAGATGACCAAGCGTCATTGTCATTCCACTACTTCTCCTTTACGCTCGGAAGACAAGAACCAGACAAGCACATAGCGTTTAATGCACGTGCCCCTTTGCCTCGGCAGGGTGAGACCTGCATGCCTATTTTCTTCGGTTTCTCTGCAATTGCAGGGTTCTGCACACAATGATCACATTTCTCGCATTCAGCTTCCTTGTTCCTTTCATATAACTGCAGACATTACACGAGAACAGCGCAAAAAACTGAGAACGAAAGGGCGAAAGACGCGACTGTTTGCATTGAAATACACAGCAGACGGCCGACTTCCGGGTCAAGTCGTCCAACTTCCGGTGGCTTCACTCGCGCTCCTCTCGGAAAGCGGGAATGCGGCATCCAGCCACCTAGTGGAGATCAGTGGGTAAAATATCCCAAAGCGACTCAGGCTATGAGAGACGCCGTAGTGAAGGGCTCCGGAAATTTCGACCACACGGAAATTTCGATCGCACAGTATACGGGCCTCTAGAATTTCGCCTCCTTCGAAATTCGACCGCCGCGGCCGGGATCGAACCCGCGTCTTTCGGGTCAGCAGCCGAGCAACATAACCACTGAGCCACCGCGGCGGCCCGGGAGATATTCCTTCAGGGTTTTCTCAAGAGATGCGTATAAATTCTTTGGACGCCTATCCAGCCAAATAATGGCAAGGTTTTAGGGCGAGAGAAATGTCTGTCTTAGCTACCGATACTGCCGATACAGGACATCTTCCCTCTCAAGATTGAGCGGTCCTGGGTGGGAGGGGGACAGATGTGCTCCTCGCGCTGCCTGTGCAGATACGTCCGCATAGAAGACGTGCACGCTCAGCCCCTGTCCCCTTGAGGTTTATTCAAGGTATATAAACTGAGGTTTATACATGCTTTGGCATGCCAGCAGAAGAGGGGCGCAGAAGGGTCTCAGAACAAAATGCGCAGATAGGAATGTAACTAATATTGTGACGCCCATGAACGTGGCTTTAAAGAAATTACATAAATACTGAGTGACGCGTCTTTGACGCAGTCTGTCGCTTTCTTCTTGATGAATATTGCTTCGAGACGTTATCAGCGTTGTTTTTCGACGTCGTTACACCTAAACGAACATTGCCGAAACTTTCAGGTCACCGGCCCCTGGTGCCTAATACGTGCAGCGCTGCCGTCAGAGCAGCGCATGCCTCAACAACAGTGTCTTCATGGTCTCGTGGTGGTAAAAGCCAGCGAGTGATGCGAAGGAGCTGAAGTTCTGCCCTGCAGCCCGAGTCCCGGAGGCGCTTGATGAGCGATCGAGGCGCCAGCGCCGCGTGAGTTTCCGTCATTACGTAATGCGCGTGCCGATGACACAGGTCCCATGGCGCCATCCATCAGCACGGTCACCATATACAGGGTGTCCCAGCTAAATGTAAGCAAGATTTAAAAAAAGACGAAGTGCCCTAGCCCCGTGAGACCAACCGAGGGTTGTTGCCAGTCGCGTGTCCTAGTCTGTAGTATTTTTGATTATGCAAACATGATTAATTAGCAGAGGCTAGTTAGCTAACTTTTTAATTAATGCCTTCAGGAAGAAAGTGTCAATGCAGGAGTTGTAGATACCATAAAAAAATGTCCGTTTGCCGTGTTTGCAGCCAAGTACCACTGATACAGCTTCTTTTATTTGACTTAAGAGAAAGCCAGCGAAATACAAAAAGAACCACGTGATAAGGAAGCAGTTTCAGCGCTCCCAGACGACCGGCCAAGCAACGACATTCGCTTATCTTTGCAACGTTGTCCCGCACGGGTTTCGGCGTCTTGCGATGGTTGCGAGATATACAGCCAGCAACTCTCGCATCGGCGCTATAGGCCGACCGTTTCTTCAGCGCGTGACGGTGCAAGTTAGCGGCACGGCCACATTCCTATCACTAGAGGCGAGGTTTCGCGTGAAAAAGCGCTCCATGCGAGCCGCGCTTCACTTCCTTGAAAAGCAGTGCCCGCTCACTTTCCATGACGCGTAAGCAGTTCCTGGCGCATATCTCGTCACCACCTCAAAACGTCGAACCCTGTTCGGGACAGCGTTGCAAACATAAGCCGCGGCATCGCGGACGTCGGTGCTTGATCAGTCGTTTGGGAGCGCTGAAACTGCTTCCCTATCACGTGGTTCTTTTTGTATTTCGCGGGCTTTCTTTTAAGTCAAATAATAGAAGCTGTATCAGTGGTACTTGTCTGCAAACACGGCAAACGGTTATTTTTTTATGGGATCTACAACTCCTGCATTGACGCTTTCTTCCTGAAGGCAATAATTAAAAAGATAGTTAATTAGTCTCTGCTAATTAATCACGTTTGCATAATAAAAAAATACTGCAGACTAGGACACGCGACTGTCAACAACCCTTAGTTGGTCTCACTGGGCTAGGGAACATCCTCTTTTTTACAAGCGTGGTTACTTTTAGCTGGGACACACAGTATATATAAAAAAAGGCAATGAAAGCCAAGCGCGCTGTCGCTGGCGAAGGAAAGCTTAGGAAACAAAAGCTGCTGATGTGGGGCGCTCCCCTTTACTCGTGTGGCTATTAGTATCTAGGAGCCGTCCTAGAATACGCTATGCTTTTCCAGCAGTGTCTTTCGTGCTTACATTGCTTACACCTGTACTCTCGACGACGAGATAGTCTGAAATTTTGCGCGACAAGCTTGATATTTGAAAAGACCGCGGTAGTGACTGCTGCCGCTAACGACAGATGTCGCCACCAACGCACACGGCGAGTGTTTTGGCGGTTGCTTTGTTGAGATGGTTCGGCGAGCAGCCAGAGCACTACTACAGTGACCTAGTAGCACTACCAAGAAGCTGTTTCACTCACTACAACAGTATTTTTATTATACTATACTAAAGCATTTGACAGGCAAAAATAAATGCTTTTAGCAAGCAACTGCTCTAACAGCTACGATCAGATTGGCGCCTGCAAGGCACACTGGCGGCTTTCCCTAATAATTTGAATGCTTTGGGAAGGAAGATGGCAGACCTTCGCGGAAAACTGCTCCCGTAGGGAGCAAATCGGTAGTAGGCGATGGTAAAAGAGGGTGACGTCAGCCTGACGTCATGCCTTCGCATCTGCAGAAAAGAACATTTTCCAACTGCGATTTAAACTGCGTTCCCAATACATCCGGACCAATGCAGTTTTACAAGTTGGAGATTATTTCAAAGAAGCATGATGTAAATTGTTTCAAGAAATGGGCCGTTAAGCCGATAGTCGCGGCTATTTCCCGGAATTAACCCGTGGAGCCAAATGCAGTATAAAGTTGTATTGACGCGCGGAGCAAGGCAGCAGCGGATATGAACGCGCAGATGAATGTACTGCGCCTGTGTGTTCATCTACATTCTTATTGTCCTGGTTCACATATGCATGAACCGACTTTTTTAAAGAGGCGGTCGAATTTCGATGGAGGCGAAATTCTAGGGGCCCGTTTACTGTGCTGTAGCATTATCAAGCACGCGTGATGCAGTGTTATCAAGCACGCGTGCTGATGTATAGCATGAGCAGGATGGTTCACACGTGTCGCACTCTTGCTTATCAACACCAGTCATGTGACCTTTGCTGGGTCGTTATAAAGCCAGCGACACCAAGCAATAAACGTTCATTCTTTGTTCCACCCACCGGCTACGTTCCGTTACTTCATGCGCGATGTCAGTGCACGTTAAAGAACCCCAGGTGGTCGAAATTTCCGTAGCCCTTCACTACGGCGTCTCTCATAGCCTTAGTCGCTCTGGGACGTGAAACCCCATAAACCAAACCTTTTTTAAAGCTTTCTTTTTACATCTACAACGCCTCTGAGAAAGACAGCTGACCCGATTACGTCGTGAAGGACAGGACTGGCGCGTTTTAAGGAATTCGTCGCAGTCACTCCTTTTTTTCTGCTTTTCGTAGATGATCTCTCACCTTTTATGCTATGTAATGGCGTATGTTGCATCGAAACAT
This sequence comes from Amblyomma mixtum, assembly GCF_055824585.1. NCBI lineage: Eukaryota > Metazoa > Arthropoda > Arachnida > Ixodida > Ixodidae > Amblyomma > Amblyomma mixtum. The sequence goes on from NC_143012.1 coordinate 10,613,787, forward strand.
GCATTTTCGTACCGGATATCATCTGATTGCTCTCCTTTCTTTAATTTCCTGCAAACTTGCCTCTGCATACCGCACCATGAAGTTAGAATACTGCGCCATGGGCCAGCCACGTGACCAATGAGCCACGTGACCAATGGGTGACATGACCGATGGTGACGTCACTGATGACGGCCACATTATGATGACGTCATTTCGCGCTTACGACGCGATTTTCCTACAATGAGCCTTCAACAGTTTACACTGTAAAACGCTACAAAACGACGGTGTTCGCTGCTGATGTTCGAAGGTGACCAACAATCAGAGCCGCTCTTCGACCTTCCATCTAATCCAGAAGGGTGGACTAACTTGTGAGAACTCTGAAAGAGAGACGGGAAGAGAGGGGTAGCAGGGGCGAATGAGCCTATCGATCGGTCCGCGCTGTCCGGATCAGTGCTAATCTGTCGACGCCAGTCCGTACAAGCACCCGCGTGGCTATCGCAGTTGCAGAGAGCGGCCGGTCTCCTGCGAACGCTGAAGCCTCATTATGTGGACGCTGAAGGATTTCGCACTGCAGGAGCTTTGTTATAGCAGGCGCCAACGGAATCCCGCCGTGTCTTAACGCCTCGTCGGACTCCTCCGTGACGGCTTTGCGCATGCGCCGTAGTAGACTGGCGCCGGAACGACCCGGTTTGCCAAGGTTTAACAACGGGAGATAGGGGTGCCGAATTGTGCGGGTTATAGAAAGCCGCGGTAGCTGCCGCTGCACTGACGACATGATCGTAACCGCTATTACCGGCACTTGAGTCGTCAGCAATGACACGTACACAAAAAGAATACAAACATAAGCTGCTGTCTGTACAGTTATGCAGCATCAGGTGGGCAGCTTGCTGGACGTTCCAGTGGCGGCAGTTTTGCCAGAGAACAAACAAAGAAAAAAAAAAAGCCTGAACACCGTCGGACTTATACGAACAGAAAAGATGCAATGATACGTGGCGCAGATGAAAAGCGGTATTAATTGTTGAAACGCGACGGCTATGAAAGGCGGTCACAGAAGCACTGAAGAGACTAGCACAGTTTAAAAGAGGCAATGTTTAGCATTTAATCGTTCACTATAACTGTTCGACACTAATTAGCATTGAAGAGAGACCACCAGAGCGTAAAAGTGTCAGTATTTAGTGAGAGATCATTTATTACAAGATTTGGCGAGTTTCTTTTGAATCGTTCAGGTGATTGGGAGACACCGCCATTATCAACGCTGCGTTCTTCCTTACTTGCAGTTAATTTTCGACGAAACGACATTATACTTTGCCGTTGATGCATACGTCTGAGCGAAATCAGCTTTTCCCTGTCAAAGGCATATCTATGAGAATTTGAGCAGTTGCAAACAATGCTGTGTACTTTATATATCTTGCATAATTGTTACATATGTACTGTGTACCTGGAACTTCATCTGATTTATTATCCCTTTTCTGATGGCACTCTTGGGGTTGATTTTCACTCTACTTTACATCGTGCCATAAATAGACAAGCAATTGAAAACAAATGATCTACATCTTTGACGGAATGTTACTTTATGGCGCTGCTCGTTAGAGAAGATAATTAAGTTGATAATCATTCTAGATCGAAGACCATCCTACAGGCAGCAAGAAAAAAACACAGGCACATGCCAAATGTAGGATCCGAACTCACTACCTGAGCTGAGTGAGGTACGGCGGCCTTTCTGCGAAGTTATCTCGTATCTAAAGTGATCATTCAATTAATTTTCTTCTCTAGTAAGCATCAACTCGCGCTTATTACTATGCTAACTCCATATCGTGTGCTCGATGTCAGGGTTTGCAGACAACGGCTATCAAGAGAAAGCAAGACTACATATGGAAAAATTAGGTTTTATATTGTCCTGCCGTCGTGCTCTCTGCCACAGCCTTGTATTCGTTTATTTGAGCAAGGAGATTTTATTGTACGCAAAAGATATATGTAGTCGATATTGGACTGTCTCTTTAATTAACGACGTTCTCATTAAGCGCTTAAAACTTGAGAAATGTTAACTAATGGCAAAAGCACGCCTTTAGGCTAATTGGACATTGTGATAAGAGATAACAAGGATTCAGGAGAGGCTACCGCTTCGCCAATTTTTCACCGTATCCTCCCTCTTCATCTCCACTGCTCACAAGCCTTATTAAGTTCACTGCAGGGCAGAAGCTTTAGCCATTCAGCCTAGTTAATTGTGCCCCTCACTATGTAGAATGCACGAGATCATTATCTTGGGTAACGCGTCTCTGGACGTGGAAGAAAGACGAAGTCAGAGTCGCTTCATGTTTTCAAAAAAAAAAAAAAAACTATTATGCTTTTGTCCACGGATCAGTTATAATGCCTAGACCTAATAGTTTGCTGATGTTCGGTATCAGTTCATGAGCTTTTGAATTATGTAAAACATTGGAACGTATTTAAAGTGCTTCGCCTCATCTGAGATCTTATCGCGGCAAAGCACGCTTTACAGAGGAGTCCAACTTGAGAGGATCGAATGCTGAGTGCTGGATCAATCCTCTTCTAACACCCGGGACACATTTTTCAAGCGTGATTTCAAAGTTGTAGGAAAAAATTGACAATGCTGTCAATTGTTTCACTAGCTCCGCTTCTTTCCGTTGCAATACTACTACTTTGGCGTCCCTCCCTCCCTCCCTCCTCCTCCCCTCTCCTACTCCCCTCTCGCTCGCGTTTTGCTCACCGAGTTCGTTCAACATCCAACATGCAAAGCTGTCGCACCCCATCTGGCAGTCAAGTCGAGCGGCATAAGCCAGGCAAGTAGAGTAGGAATGCGCGATATTGAGTTTGCGCCTCTTTCCATTTATCCTCGCCCAAACTTTGCTGTGCTGCGTACGGGGGGTAACGAGAGAGAGCGAGAGTGATCGGTCACCACGGTTTGAACACAGAAAAGCCCGCCGTGCCAACGTCTCTTAGCGACAGCAGCATCGAGCGTTCCACGTGCGGCACTGGCCACAGCATCGGCCCCGACATAAGCGTTTGGAGGGCCGTGCCGTAAGAGCATCGCCGTGCCTAAACTTTGTTGCCGCGCACTCTCCGCCATGTTCCGCGCGGGGCGCGAGAATCGCGCATAACATGAGCGGTTTTCATTTCTCTGTGTAGTGAAGGAAGAAGTCAGCTGCGAGCAAAGAATGACGCCTTGTCATTTGGCCTGTGTCTTGGCCAATCCCCCGCAGTGGGTAGGCGCCATTATCTAGAGGACAACAACAACAACAACTGCGTCACGGTGAATTTTGCTTCTGCCTTCTACATGTCTCAGATCAACACGCGCGCGCGAGCTGTACATATGTTAATATTTTAGTATGTAAATAGACTTATTACAGTGTACCCCTCCCCCTGTCCTTTCTGCTATGCCCTCACCTCTTTCTTTTCACTCCTACACGCTGCCTGCTATCCTTTATTTCCGCTGCCCCAGCTCCGGTGCTTCCAGCAGCGATAGCAGATGCCGGGCCAGCAAAAATATTTTCCTTCCATTTATTATGTCATTAAAACCACTTACTGCTACTACTCCTAAATGCCTTGTGTATGGCCCCAAATGAAATATGATATGGAAATAACGAAAAAACAAAGAGAGAAGAAAAGAAAGAGAGAAAAGCAAGAAAAAATAACGAGAACAAAAGAAGAACGAAAAGAAACCAAGAAATTCAAGGAGAGGGCTGAGTCGGGCTGGTTGGTTCATGTTGAATGGTACGGCAAAACAGCGCTGACGGACGGGACGGAAGAAGGTGAGCGCATGTGTCTGTCTCGCCTTCTTCCATCCCGGCCGTCAGCGCTGTTTTGCCGTACCATTCAAACCAAGAAAGTTGGAAGAGGGTCATCGTTATTTTTTTTTTTTTGCTGTTCAGTTACTTACTTTTAACTCGTACGTGGGACAGAAAGAGGGGCGTTTCACGGACCCTTCATCACGGACAATTTAACTGCTGAACACTCTTCCCTTTTGCATCTTAAATGAGTCTGTTGAATTCTTGGTTGCATATTGCACTCTACCCGAAGAAAATTCTACTGCTGTAATTATAACCGTTTTTTTCGGTTAGCGACGTCTTATGGAGAAGCGAAGAAGAAATCGTACTATGGCAGCATATGATCACACGGAAAATTAACAAGTATACTTGAGCGTTAGGTTAGATAATAACTGGCCATCTCCCCTTAAGTACTCCAACGTACCACAATTCCGCCTGCACCTGTGCCCAAGCTGCCCATATTTTTTTTCTCTCATGTCCATCATTCCTGTTATCCTCTCTCCTCATGTGCAGGGCAGGCAACCCGACATACGCCAGCCTGACCTTAGGGCCTTTTGCTTTTTCCAGCTCTTGTCTTGACGGTCATCAAGAGTGACGTCACGGGAGGTAGACGGGCAAAAAAGGGAAGTGGAATCAGAACGTGCCCGCTGGCTTTGAACATGAGCCCGCACAGTCAGTGGCATTCGCTACGTCCGCGAAAATGTATAAGCAAACTATCGTCATCATCAAGGAAACTACATCAATGCGCCTTTTTCACGAGGCCGCTTTGCGCATGCGCGCCTCTTCTCCTCCAGCTTCAGTGTTTGAATACGAAAACCGCCAGCTCCTACTGCCCATGCGCATTTCGTGTTAGTGACAGCCGCATGCGACAGATGGCGGCAGCTGTCAAGCACACGCCACTTCGTAGGCGCAGCTGGCTACTCGTGGAACTCGATCGCCACCACCCAGAGGGCGCCAAATATGGAAAAGGGCGGAAACCGGGGCAAATAATGCTTATCCCACTGATTTCGAATTCTCGCTCCTTGCATCAGCTGCAGACACGTTATCCTCGCAAGCTTTCTAACATCGTCCGTCCACCTGACTCTCTACCACCACTGCTATGGCTACCTTTCCTTGGAATGCACTCCTTTACCTTGAGGATTCACCGAGGTGCGTCAGTGGCAGTGGCGTACGGCTGTTCATTCCAAGGTCGCAGTATCGAATACCCGTGTGGAGTGCTATGTCCGCGCACGATAGAGAACCCCAGATGGTCAAAATTAAACCGGATCCCTCCACTCTACGTCCTTCATAACCCATGTATCGGGAAGTTAAAGACCGAATACACCATGCATATCTTTACCTGAAGGGTTCATTGGTGCCCTGCTTTCCGCAATACACTCACTGGTTACATCCATTTCTTCTTGAGATTTCGGTTAGGATATTGTCACGTGGTAGTGACAATTCCGTCGACTATGATCGAGCAAAGTGGAGTAAAATTCAAACTCTTTATTGGGTGAACTTGCACCCAAAAAGAATTTAACAACTTGGTGGCGGCTGTAGCAACAAACAGGCTCGGCGGCCGTTGAACAGAATGCGTACTGCTCTCAGCCGCGCTCAGTTTAAAGCTGGCAAGTAACCATCGCGATAGGGCGCCAGAACAAGTACAGCAATCTGGAACAGTGTGGAAGCAGTGTGCGTGGATGCAATCATCCGAGATAAGTATGGTCGCATCTCGCGTCACAAGTAAAATGATAAACCGAGTGCCGGTGGCTTTGAGTGTGAACAAATAGTACAAAGATTAGGGGCAGTAGTATTAACTCGCGTTTGTTCCGTAACAAACTCTACTCTCTGATCTCACCCTGCTCCATGCCCCAGTGTGGTTCCGGGAACCCTCACCACATCAGATGAGGGAAGGTCAAGGGAGGATAAATAGAGACGGTCAGCAGGATAGTATCCCGTACAGTTATTATAAGGCAAGTTCAACATTTTTGCCGGGTGTGAAAACCATGAAAGGTTCAAACGTCGTGATTAGTACTTTGGAGTAAACGCCGGAACACCCTCTGGGTTGCATGAAAGCATTAGAACCTGAGTAAGGTCGGGTAGGGGGAGCCTGGCTTAAAGAAGAAAACCCTGCATTGTTCCCTTGTCAGATTAAGAAGGTCAAAGACCCTGGCAAATGTTCCGTGCTATGGAAGTACGTTTAGAGGTCGAGGGCTGCAGATTTGGCAAAGAGCTGATGCTCGCCCTCAGCGGACGCCTGAAAAGGAGCTCGACTGCATCAGTAGTAATTTCAAAATCTCACTCTTTCCCTACCCATAACCCGTTCTCGACAACCCAATTCCCATTTCCCGCATCCCACCCGACCCCTCTTTTGTCAGGACAGATAAGGGGAATCTGCCCGGCCCGCTCCTCGGCAGTGCGGTTTTGCTACTCTCGTAGCCTCTCTTCACATTTTGATTGATATTTTCACCTACGGACGTACAGAAATACAATTTCCCCCCGACGGGCATACTCATCCTACGCTTAATATTGCTTTAAGCCGGTTGTGTGTCATCGGTGCAGTGGGGAGCTTATTACTTTTTAATCGTTTTAGTTCAGGCCCAAAGAGGCAAATGTACCTTAAATTTAAGCCTTCCTTCTCCTAACGTCAGTCAGTCAGCAGAAGCAGAAATGAATGAAATGCATCCCTGAATATAAATTGGAGCGAAGCGAACGCTGCGTCATACGTGAGCGAACAATGACTTCACCTCGGTCTCCCACGAAGGCTTTCGATCTGTCGATTCGAACGCAGTCTTGCGCCATCGCCCCTCTGTAAGCGTCCCGGCACACTCAGCTTGATGGGAAATAAATGCGCGCCACTCTAAGCAAAAAGGGCCGTTTCACCTTAAAAATTTCCTTGCCCAAATCAAACTGGCACATATTTCATTCAGGCCGGACCAGGCTGAGCGCAGACAGATTCCGACAGCTTCGGCCGGAGAGGACAGGAGAGTGAGTTTCAAAGAGCCTTTTTCTTCTCGAATGTTTTTTCCACCCTTCCACAAATTTACCTTCATGCTATTCTATTTGAGGAAAGCACTTATTCTGGGCGGACCCTTTTATCTTTTCTTTTGTGTGTTCCCTTTTGTCCGCAAGGACGCATGGAATAGGACTAAATGTGAGGGTCGAAGTCTGGAAGAAGACATTTGTAAAACTAGCCGAGATTTATGCGGGGTGGTTCACTAGATAAAAGTTAGCGTAGCTTAATGAGAATTTTGCCGCATTATCTGGACGTACGCAATCGGTTCTCTCCGTTGTGTTTGCTGCCGAAATTCTTTACGTTTTTTTTTTTTTTACGGAACACTCCTAGATTTTCAACTGCGCCGCTCTAATGGCGTCGAAACATTATCACTCTAGCGCACTGTTGGTTTCGAAGTTTCCAGTCAAATAAGCCTTCGTCTACAGGACAGGCATTACGCTTATCGCGATGACGGCGACCGCGTTTAGTTAACGTGTGCACAGAAGGAGCATAGGTTTAAATGAACCTGTACTCAAGGAAAAACATTAAAGAATTGGGAAAAAGCACGAAAGTGTGCAAAAGAAAGAGGATCTTCACAACTCCTGAACCAAATCCAAGGGCTGCTCTTAGCCGATTTAATATGCCTTCATGTCGCAACGCCCGTGAGGAAAAACTGATAGGGTTTGATGATACGCTTACGAATAAATGGAATAGCATTCTCATTTCCACCAAGATTAGGAACAGTTTTCAGCATTAGCTGAAAACCTTTTGGTGGTAATGGTGAAAGACATTTATCGTCTATTAAATTTTTATAGAGAGGTGATTGGGGTAGGACCCTATTGGCCATTTCCCCTCACAATACTAGGTGGAGCCCCTATTCCGGGGCCCCATTGTCAAGAAACGCCGCCCGCGTCCGTTGAACCAAGGCCTTTTGGCTCTTTAGGTCTTGACAGCCGAGCAGGGCCGCCTCCCAGTCCTCTCTGGTGGGGTTGGGGTTGGGGGGGGGGGGGGGGGGGATATATGGGTTTGATTGACACGCCCAAACCATGTGGAAGGTGTCAGCCACCTCCCCACAGAACTAACACGCGCCATCCAAGGATATATTGAAAAAACCTTTTGTTAGATATCTGTTCTGGTTGTAGTTGAGACAGAACAAGACAGGACGTGATCGCTCGTATTACTGCAGCGCCGCATATATCATATTGACCTCCGTGTGCTCTGGCAACACTGGAGACGTTCCTATAGGCTTCCACGTTTTTTCGCTCGACTCAAGATGGTGTATAGTCTACGAAGGGTTACATGTGTATATAGGCGTAGCTCCCCTGTTGCTACTCTTTTTTTTTTCTTGCTTAGGCGCCTGCATCAGTGATGTGGAGATGATAGCCAGAGTTCCTCGGGAAATGTGCTCGCATTAAGGCAATAATACATCAAATGAGCGAGCTCGGGGTGAATGTAAATAAATACGAGAAGCTTCTCTAGTGAAATATGTCAATAGGTTTGAACGGGTCAGCAAATAGGATTATGGCACATTTGGTTTGGTTTTATAGGATTAACGTCCCAAAGCGACTTAGGCTATCATGGACGCCGTAGTTCAGGGCTCGGAGAATTTCGACCTCCTGAGGCTCTTAACGTGCACAGACATCGCACAGTACACGGGCCTCTATATTTCGCCTCCAACGAAATGCGGCCGCCGCGGGCGGGAGCGAGTGCGCGACTTTCTTGTACTGTGCGATCTAAATTATCCGGAGTCCTTCACTACGGCGCCTCTGAAAGCCTGCGTCGCTTCGGGAAGTTAATCCGATGAAAGCAAACCAAATAGGCCACAATACTATTTTCTGACCCATTCAAATATACACAAATGTTTTAGAAGGGCTGGAGTGTATAATACTGGAAAGTATTACTGGCCAATGGCACAACCTCAGGTTTTGTCAATTGTTTTTCGATGACGGAGACCGTAGTGCTGACGAAAGAAAACATGCGTATTGCCGGACACAAAAGGTACGCTGTGCTTCTCAGGCTGATAGCATAAGATGGCGTAGTGTCTTTATTGTTTCGTTCTCTGTGCAGTAGCATTGTTGACATCACCACTGTGCATGGATTCCTACTAAAAGCTGCTGGTTCCATACATATAGTGTGAAACGAGAAGGCTGCATTGCGGAATGCAGGCAAACTGCGTGTGAACCCTCGGCACACACAGACACCATTTTTCGCAGGTATCTCAGTGCGTATTAACTGGCATTCCACCGTCATTGTACACGAAAGTATTTACTTTCACTGACACTCTTTAGACGCTAAGCAAGGCATGCAAGTCTGCGGGCGCGCTTTTTTCATTCGGGCAAAAGAGGGTCACACAGATGCATCATGAATTTTTTTCTCCGCCAAACACGAACCATACGACAGCCACCATACTCAGTGTCAGCTCCATGCAAAACTTTGCACGAAGCTCTCATTTTCGAAATACCCGCTTTGCTGCTGAAAAAAAGACAAGCCCAACCTTTTTGATGAAATGCGGGATACGATTAAGATACTCGTATATCTTTACATTACATTTAGAGACAAGCGATTTTCTTTGGCGAGATGGGCAGGGAACGACTTGCCGTGGGCCAAATGACCTCATCGTCCGCCGCGGTGGCTCAGTGGTTACGGCGCTCGGCTGCTGACCCGAAAGGCGCGGGTTCTATCCCTGCCGCGGCGGCTGAATTTCGGTGAAGGCGAAATTCTAGAGGCCCGTGTGCTGTGCGATGTCAGTGCACGTTAAAGAACCCCAGGTGGTCGAAATTTCCGGAGCCCTTCACTACGGCGTCTCTCATAGCCTCAGTCGCTTTGGGACGTTAAACCCCATAAACACACACACACACACACACACACACACACACAAACACGACATCATAGGTTGGATTCGAAGAATGCAGATGTTACGCTCTGCACTCTGTGTTGATTTTTTATCGTGTGTTGTCGGTCATCGAAGCTCACGATATTTTACTGAGTGGGTCGATACCTTGCAATTAAATTAGTTTAGTTTAGTTTATGGGGTATAACGTCCCAAAGCGACTGAGGCTATGAGAGACGACGTAGTGAAGGGCTCCGGAAATTTCGACCACCTGGGGTTCTTTAACGTGCACTGACATCGCACAGTACACGGTCCTCTAGAATTTCTCCTCCAAAGAAATTCCAGCCGCCGCGGCCGGGATCGAACCCGCGTCTTAAACCCGCGCAATTAAATTAGAGGAGCCCTTAGAGTTTATGTACACTAGTCTCTCTTCCGATTCTATCGAAAATCTTTAAATCATTTTTACTGATGGCTTCGGAACAACTCATCTGACCATTATGTACTTTACGTAAAGGGCAGAGGCACAGTTCACAATATTCATATTCTCCATACTAACACCCTTCCCACTTTATGCCCTCCTCCCCCTGACCGGGCCTTCCTCCTCGGAGTGAAGACCCTATACGTAAAGCCTGCCAATGATGAACTCTGCTCAAAAGAAAACAAATCCTCTGTCGAAATGCAAGCATATTGAGGCCTTCTCCTCTGTTGTTCACTTTGTCCGCGTGTCAATAATCCATCTGCCTGCCGTCTCGCTACCGTACTCGCCGAATACAACATCAAGGAAATGCAGCTAACACGTTCTAAATTTATATGCGTCTCCTAGCTGTAGAATGGTCGTCTAATTGTAAAAGCGCAGCGTAGGTCCCAAAAAGAAACAGAAAGCACCTACAACACTTTCTTGACGTATAGTTCCGGTACGAAGCCTACAGATAATAGCCATTGTTACCTCTTCCATGGCGAATAACCGTGAAGGTCGCCAAATAACGCAGTCTGCGACGAGGGTCCGCCGTGATTTAACTCCTCTGTCGATTCCATAAACACGTCAATCACAAAAAGCAACCGACATTTCATTGGCAGACCCGACTGACTGGAAGAAACAAACAAGGACATCAAGCTTTATAAGCACAAGCACAACGTAAACGCCACGGGGATTATTGTTGAGCCCGCTGAAAAGTGGCACTGCGTTTTGTGGTGCATTTTTGGAGAATGGGAGACGACAGGCAGACAGAAGCCAGAATTAAACCTTCGTTCCTCGGTTTTGACTGCCATGGCTTCCAGTATTTCTCGTTTCGGAGAGGTAAGGGTTTCCGTAAGTCTTTCGCACAGCAGAAACCGAGTGCACGTCTTGAGGGCATAGAACGCAATAATGACAAAACGAGGACGCGCTTATAAACCGGAGAGGAGGGAAGAGAGAGAGTAAAGCAGGTAAAAAAGGAGTGTTACATTCAATGTAAAAGCTTGGGCGAGTTGGTGGCCGATCATTCGTAAGACTGCCCTCGCATGTACGTACGTACGTCCCTCCTCTGCGTTCTTGTCTTTTTTGCGCTGTTTTAAGAATGATTTGTCAAAGGCTTTGAGCGAAGGAAAGCCGTGGCGATCGCGCGTGCCTTGGTATGCGTGCAACTATGAGCGAAAAAAAAATATTGCGGAAACTACTACACTAGTTGTCTATGAAGCGCAAGAGCATTGGTCAAGATACGACGCAAGTCACGATGAACGCAGCGACGCATTGAGACTGTCTCGGGGTGTCGATCTTGTACAGGCTGCGCGCGTGAGGCCCGACGTAAATAACAAACAGTCTATCGCACACGCTACAATACACTCCAAACTTCTTTTGTATGAAGCTCTTCGCAAAGTAGGCACCGGCCTCGGCTGTAGATTGTTTCATTGTTTTGGCGCTCGATAACACCTAACTTCACGCAATTTTTGGAGCAGTGATGCCTGTTTGTGGTGGTTGTTTCGCCGGCCTGTCTTTGTTGGGCGCCTTCCCGCATTTGTCGCGCGCACCATTACTTCTCAAACTACACTGCGCATTTACGACGGTCCACTTCCCGCCTCTGTTGTAGGCGCTCTTACTTCGCATCGCACTGCTTCGCTGCGTATCGGCGGCGCTTGGCCCCTGTACGTCGACGTTTCCTTGCAAGGAGCTCTTCTAGTGTGGGTAGTGGTCGCTTGTGTGGCGCCATCTTTTGTTGCGAAAGCAACACTACGGGAGCCGCCTAGAGATGTGAAGGCCTGAAAAAAACACTGCAATTTTGGAAAAAAACCGGTTTTTTTCGTTTTTTTCAGACGAGGAAAAATGGAAAGAAACATCGAAAATTTCACAATGCAAATTCAAGGTTCTATGATTGCTTGCTTTTAGTTTAGGTTTTTGTTTCTGCTTTGAAAATCATTACAGCGCGCATCGTTGAATGATTGGAGAGCTGTCGTCATCACCGGTGCCAGGTAGTGCTTTTAAAATGTTCGTGCTGCGAGTACGCGGGTTGAAGGCCAGGTCACATATAAGACCCAGGCTTGACTTAAAAACACTAACACTTGAACTCACGGCTGAAGTAGAACAAAATGGCTGCAAATTCTACAGCGCTACACATAACATAGACTGCTGTGCACGTAAGCGGTTTTAGCCAAATGCAAGCCTAGCTTCTTGGTTTCCAACGTAGCAGAGTACAGGACATCCGCAGAAATTTGGTCCATGAAAGGCGTCTTCAGCGAAGCACGTGGCCCCATCTACCTGGTGGCAAGGCCTCTGCATTAACCAGCTGCTAACTCGTCTGGCTTGCCGACTGCTGCAAATACCGCCATCATCCGCCAGCTGCGAACGAAACTGGTCACGTTTCGGAAACGTCCATACAAGGATTCGCAGCAGGCTGTCAGGGGAACGCGTTCGAAAGCTTGTGTATGTGCAGTCGAAAATAGCTGTGGACACAGCTTCAATCCATGCTGCTGCGCGTAGTGCCGCATCCAGCGACAGTGACTCTGTGTCCGATATGGAGTGACTTATAGATCAGTTTTCATGCTCCCTTTCTTGGTGCAATAGAACAAAAAGTTCGTTCCACAAATATGATACTTATATCTCCATATTCGCCTCAAGTGCAAATCATTATCTTCTCGGTGCAATAGAACAAGAAGTTCGTTTCACAATATGACATCTATAACTGCATATTCGACTGAACTTCAGAGCATTATTATTGATCGTTGTGCTGTTGCAAATAAATCTGTTTGTCATGTTTTGCAAAATTTCCAATTTTTCATGAAAAAAACCCTGAAAAGAACGGTTTTTTTCATGCCCTTCAAAATTTCTTGAAATTTTACATCTCTAGAGCCGCCAAGCCATTTCGCGGAGCTGCCATAAGGTCATACTGCGCATGCGCGAGGAGCAGTGACGTCACACGGCGCACAGCTGGCGCGCCACCACCGTCGCTGCGCGAGTGACTCAGAAGTGCCGCCGCCGCGCTGGCCAGTTGCGCATGAGCAGTAGCGGCGCATAGCTTGCGTAACGGGGTCGCCGCCGCCGCTGCCGCGCGCTCTCCATCGCCTATCTCTCTCTCTCTCCTGGTTGCTTTGGCAATCCTGCAGGTTTAACCAGAGCTAAACCACTGCCAATTTTTTTTTTTATATGACGATCGCTTTAGCTGACCTCCCAGCCCGGCGAGCGAGCGCCAATCAGAGCGCATGCTCGGCGCTCTGATTGGTACAGCTGTGACGAACAGGTGGTTGCGCTCTGACTCGACGCGCTCTAACTCGCTCTCGGTGAGAGAGCCCCGTAACAAGGCCGGCTAAATCGCGAGATCAGCGTAAGGTAAATAAACAATCCTTCGCCTTAAAAGTACCGGCGCTGGTCATGCATTCTTCCGGCTTTTTTCACGAGGCTGGCTGAGATTGTGAAAGGAACAGTAAGAGAGGGATACCGTTGATACCTCTCTTCCGAAGCATACCGACGAGCTGGCAGCGTCATGCACCTGATATACGAGCCGACGTCGTAGAGTTGTTGCGCCGCGTTCACGGTGCTTCGTTATATACATTCGCAAGCAGCGCGGACCGTAGAGGAGGCAGATGGTGAGAGCGTATTAGGAGAGAGGAAGCGGAAGATATCCAGAGATGAAAACTGGTTTATCTCTGTTTATTTGCCTGCTCATTTGCGAGCTCCACTACTGTCCGTCCTTTCCTCAAGGCTGGTTGAATGGCTTCGTGCATCTTCTGTATTCGGAGCGCGGCTGATGGGGAACTGTGGCTCCCTGCAGTGAAGTGCTGAGATTGTTTGTGTTAGCACTACAATACAGTGATGGCACGCCAGCGCATGCTATGCAAATGCTGCTTACTCTTCGCTTTCTCACCGAGTCGCATCAACGGCGTTGACGGCAGCGACATTACGAGATGCCGTCTGATCAGCAGGCAAGAGAAGATCGGATGCCATACCTTGTAGTGCGGACTCCCGGTATATTGACGCCCGTGTGCTCTGGAAACGCTGGAGACGTTCCTATAGGCTACCATGCTCGTTCGCTCTAACCAAGAGAGCATATAGAATATAAAGGTACGCATATATATGGGTGTTACTACTGCTGCTCCCCTGCTGCTACTGTTCTTTTTTTTCTTGCCTGGCTGCCTGCATCATTGATGTGGAGACGATGGCGCTCGCATTGGGGCAATAGTGTGGCGAATGAGTGAGCTATGGGTGAATGTAAATAAATACCGGCACCTTAATGCGAATAATACTGGCAGTTTATGACTGACCAACGGCGCAATCTCAGGTTTGGTTAGTTGATTCTCGATGTCAGAAACAATAGTGCAGGCGAAAGGAAACACGCGCATTGCCGGACAAACAGTGTACGCTGTGCTTCCCAGGCTAATAGCGCAAGATGGAGTCGTGTCTTTGTTGTTGCGCTCTCTGCGTCTGTGCTTAGCTGCTTTTTTTTTATACCACCGATGTGCACGGAGGCCGAGTGAAAGCATCTGTCCCCATAAACATGATGAGAAACGAGAAGTCCGCATTGCGTGATACCGGCAAACAATCATTCAAACCTTCGTTCTGACGAATGCGTGCTTTTCCGCAAAGAGCGTGGTGTTTTTTTTACTGTTATTTTTATGTCATTGCATACAACGGCATTTTTATGCATCGATATTCGCTAAACGCTATCGCAAAGAAACAAGTCTACAAACAGGAATGAGGGTGCCCATCCTTCAGGTTGGTAAAAGTGCCTCGCGCAGATTAATGTGGGGTTGTTTTTTCTGCGAAGCATTGATTACCAGGACAAAATATAAGCAGCATGCAAACCTTTGCAAGAAGCCCTGCTATTGAATACTCCCTTTCATCTTGAAAAAAGAATAAAGTCACGCCCGACCTTTCTCACAGAATGCGGGATACGGTAAAAGTGAGACTCTGTTTCTGAGTGTAAAAAGCGTAAGTTATGCGTTACTTTAGAGACAAACGATTTCCTTTTATAGCGTGCTCTCGGAACTTACTGCAGGGCCACTGTTGCCATCGTCGACATCGTAGATGGTATTCGAAGGCTGCTTTCGTTTGATGGACGATGGAGATTTAACGCTGTGTGCTCTGTGCTAAAATTTTGTTGTGTGCCATGACATGTTTACGCAAAAGGCGTACTGTCGCTAAAAAACGAAGACAACACACACAACAGGACAGGACTGGCGCCAATCCTGTCCTGTTGTGTGTGTTGTCTTTGTTTTTTAGCGCCAGTACGCCTTTTGCGTAAACATGTCATGCTACAACCAACTAGCTCAAATCAAAGTATTGTTGTGTGCTTTTGGTGATCGACGCTCGTGACACTTTGTTGACCGGGACAACTTGTTTCTTGATGGGGACAAAGTTAAGTTCATTTATAGTCCTATCTCCGTCAGGGCCTTTCGCAAGTCTTTCAATAATTTTTACTTCTGGCTGGTGGTCAACAACTCCTAACAACGCGCTCCTCTGGCCGTTTTGTACTTCCCATAAACCGTACATGCACAGGATGAACTTTAAGGCGCCTCTCCAAACGAGCCTACGAGGATTGGCTGGTCATACGAAAGGTTGTGTGCTGTAATCCTTCAGGAGAACTCATGCAGCCCTGGGCAAGAGTGTGTTCATTCAGCATTAAGTGCTGATGCGACGTTCCTTGAAAGATTCTCGCATTCGCGGCATATAAAGCTGCTTCTGCTCAATATATAATTGAAGTACTCGTCTAGTACAACATCAAGTAAGTCCGCCCAACGCCTTCTAAATTCATGCGTGGCTCCTAGCTGTACCAAGGCCATCTGATCGTAATAGCGCAGTATAGGTCCCAAGAAGAAAAGAAAAACACCCCTAACGTTTTTTTGATGTACAATTTCGATGCGAAGCCCACAGGACAGAGAATTTGTTGTCTCTTGGAGAATCGTGAAAGTCACCAAAAAACGCACTCTGCGACGAAGATCTTTAGTGACTTTCTCCGTCTGCTGGGAATAAAGACGCCAGTTTCGAAAAGAAACCAACGGGACGTTTCAGTAACACACGCCGAACAATGGGAATGCAAAACCAGGACGTCGAGGGTTATAAGACAACGTAAACGCCTCAGGGCTTATTGTTGATCCCGCTGACAAACGGCACTGAATTTTGTGGCCCATTTTGAAAGGATGGGAGAAGACCAGATTGAGAAGCACAAATCGCACCTACGCACCTCGGCTCTCACTGCCTTGGCCGGCCAAATTTCTAGTTCCGGAAAGCGAAGGCTCTCCATAACTCATTCGCCCGGCAGAAACAAGTATAGACAACTTGGTGGGCATAGAGAGCACTGTAGTAACGAAACCAGGATTTTCTTTGAGAACGATGAGAGAGACCGAGAGCGGATAAAGGTGAATAGAGCGTTTTCTTTAGGATAGTGCAACCCAGAGAAGAAAGGTTCGGTGGAAGAGAGGAACTGGGTTTTCTGCCAACGCACGCCGCAACATCTGTCAGCGGCTTTGAGCGACTGCCATGGCGGCCACGCGTGCCTCTTTTTGGTATGTAACAATCCCGAGGAAGGCAGCGGTGCAGGTCATGCATTTTTCATGCTTTCTCACGAGTCGGGGTGCGATGGTCGAAGGAAGAGGGTGGAGTCGGGAGACCGTTGATACACTATTCTTTTCGCGGACGTATGGGCAGACTGATCGCCCGGTGTCACCGAGATGCGCGCACTCAAGCTGGCGGAAGAGTGAACGGCTCGCCGTCGCTTCAGTACGCGTGCGCGCACTGGCCCGCAGCAATGGAAGTCCCCTTCTAGTCGCCGACATCGGGGCGCTGCGTCGGTATTAAGACCGCAGCATCGCCACACGTTGCCGAGGCGGCTATCACCGCACTCGCGAATAATAAAAAAAGAGGAAGAATAGACAGAGATGGAGGACAGTGCCCAGAGAGGAACAGAAAAAAAAATGGAAATTCGGCCAGGGAAAGTGCAGCCATCAACGATGCGACGACAAATATTTGTGCGAGTTAAGTGAGCATTAGGATGGATGGATGGATGGATAGGAGCGCCCCCTTTGAAACGGGGTGGTGGCAATTGCCACCATTCTCAGCTTTTCTTTTTTTTTTTTTTGTTTACTGTGTTGGCAATTCTCATTAAGATTCGCCATCATCTTTACCTACGATTTCCTACGATCCTAACCTTATGCCAAATCTCTGCTTTTCAGCCACCAATCCTCCAATCGCTTTTGCTGACTTCCACTGCAGATTTATTTACATGACCATTGTTATCTTTAAACCCTAGGGCCTCAGGAAGAGTGACTGCGCCTGCATCGACATCCGGATGGATACCATCACATTTGATTATGAGGTGTTCAATTGTTTCCACAGATCTACCACACACTGCACATGTGTCATCTTCTTCGTTAAATTTCTTTTTGTAGCTGCGCGTTCTAAGACACCCTGACCTAGCTTCAGAAAGTAGGGCACTGCCTCTTGAGTTATCATAGAAAAATTCTTTCCTGATCTGCCTTTTCCAGTATCGATATAGTTCTACACTATGTTTCTTTTCCATTGAATTCATCCAATTTTTAACTTCCGCGTTCTTAACGTGTCGTTTAATGCTCTTTCTTTCTCCGTCCTCATGACCGGCATACTTACTGGTTAGTTTTCTAGTTCTTTTCCGCCACTGTGAGTCAACGCTCTTTCTGTATAAATATTTAAATACCTTCGGCGTTCTCCATATAGTATTTTACTCTTAGCTTCCTGTGCTTCGAACGATGCCCAGCCCATATCCCCTTGTACTGCCTCGTTTGTGGTTTTGCCGTGGGCACCTAGTGCTAATCTTCCAACAGCTCTCTGGTTTACGTCTAATCTCGACTGAACTTCTGCCCTTAAGCACAGAACTGCATTGCCGAAAGTAAGTCTCGGCACCATTATTCCTTTCTAGATACCTCTTACTACTTCATATTTGTTGATACACTGTGATACAGGGTGAGCGCATGCAGCGACATCCGGTGGAGACGACCGCAATTTCCTGGCCGAGAGTAGAGAAGTGATGAGTGGTTAGGCTTGGCCACGCAAAGGGTTGTCGCCTGCCCCTGTCCTGTGTTGCAGTTTTTAGTCGTTATGTCTCACCAACTGGCCTACAACTTCACTCTCCTCAGTTGCACTAAACGATCCGCCGGTGGTAGCGATGGTCTTTGCGGGGCTGATCCCAGTGGCTGCGTCCTTCGGATTATCTTTGCGTCTAACCGGGACACCTTGGTATAGTCTGGACAAGAAGGTATCAGTGCGTAATGAAAACTGATTGAGAGGAGTCGGTATTCAGGCTTTGATTCACTGATCGCTTGCTTGGTCATCGGATTGATTGGTTACATAAATATTTCATGCGCTCTCTCATTATTGTTTCGCTAACTGCATTTTAATTAGTTATGATTATTAAGTTCTTATGCATTCAACTCCGCATGCAATGCTTTCTGGCTAAGGTCTTGAAGGCTATAAAGCCTGAAGAACGTCTCAAAGCGACTCAGGCTGAGTCGCTTTGAGACGTTAAGCTCCCATAAACCAAACCAATAAAGCGAAGGGATGTGCTGACTGGCGCACTCACTTTTCATTCACTAGTTGGCTCATTGGCTGACCTATTGGTCATCTAAGTGTAATGGTCACAACAACTGAAATACAGCCCTCGTTCTCATCATAAATTGACGTAGTCTTCGACAACTGGTTCCGGGGTTTGGCCAATTGATTAAACTGACTGAAGCGTTAAAAAAAAAAAACCAATATTCTGGTTATTTATATCTTTATCTTATTAACCAGTCAAATTATTGATCTCTTTAGGGATTGACTTATGAATTATTTCAATTACAAATGCTTAATAAAAATGATATTTATGACTTCTTTGGTCGCTCTATGATTGTCTGAATGATTGATGCATGGATAGATGCGTTGCCCCTACATCGAGGAAAATGTAATCTGCGGTGACTCGTATGGTGTCAGAAACTGACTTCTTGGAAGAAGCATACTTAAACAAATTAATTAAAGGAGTAAACATCTGACAGTGGTGACCAAAAAAGACAGAGAAAACTGTTTTCAAGAGGAATGCGTTAAAGCTTTCCGCTGGAACCGCTCACTTGCGTAACCCACAACTCAAGTTGTCTTTTAAAGGGTGGCCGTCATAAAAAAAAAAAGAAACGCGTACATCGCTTGGTCAGTAAAGTCCCACAATGCACTATGAGCCTTTTTCAGACCATAATCCTCAGGGTTGCTGTGGATAACCTGTTTTCTTTTGCGCAGAAAGCCTCCAGCATGTTTATTTTCTTGCGTCTTTGCTGCTAACAGCAGCTATCGTAAGGTTAAGGCTAGTGTTTCAGTTTAGGAAAGTTTTAAGTTAAAAAGAAAGCTGGACAGTCCCACATCGTGTTTTCATAAACATTTGAGGGAAGCTATAGCAGAAATTTTTGGGTCAGTTCCGTCTGCTACCGCATTGTTTTAACAATATTAGACACCCTGAATCATTTAACAATTCAAACCATA
Source organism: Amblyomma mixtum (assembly GCF_055824585.1). Lineage (NCBI taxonomy): Eukaryota > Metazoa > Arthropoda > Arachnida > Ixodida > Ixodidae > Amblyomma > Amblyomma mixtum. Next base: position 10,633,298 of record NC_143012.1, read on the forward strand.
AAAAATAGGTCCTGAAGTGCAACTTAAAAGTACTTCTTGCTGGGCGTGTTGGCTCAGGCTTTTAAATTGACAACAAATCGCGTTAACACACAAGACATACGCAAGAGACGAGGTTGGCGGGACTTGCGGCACAAATGCAACCAGCTACTAAATGTGCCATCTCGTTTTTAGCATCACAACACACCCACTACGAACTGTGAATATACCAGGTGTCCCAGCTAAATGTAACCAAGCTTTTAAAAAACACGGGATGTCCTAGCCGTGTGAAACCAAATGAGGGTTGTTTAGAGTGGCGTGGCCTAGTCTGCAGTATTTTTTGCGTTCCTCAAGGTTGACTAATTAGTTAAGCTTAATTAACTAACTTTTTAATTACTGACTTGAGGAACAAAGTGTAAATGGAAAAGTTGTAGACCGCTTTGAGAAACAGCTTACTGGGACATTTGCAGCAAAGTAATATTTACGTAAAGTAGTTTTTTTACCGGCCTTTAACCACAACCCGCACAATAAGAAAAAGCTTCCACTTGACAACTGTGCCACTTCAACGTCCCAAGACGCGCCTTAAAGAATAAAATCCGTTTTTTTTTTTCGGAAGTCTTCTCTTCGATGAGACTTTGGGTGCACATTGGGACAGAGAAGTGAGCGAGCAGCTGGTCACGTGAGAACTTTCTTTTAAGGTCAATAAATGAAGCTACATAAATCGTAACTTGACGGAAACAGCACTGCTAGCGGTTTTTCGAGGCGATCTAAAACTTTTTCATTGACACTTTCTTCCTGGAGCCAATAATTAAAAAGTTAGCTAATTAAGCTTAGCTAATTAATTAACATTGAAGAGCGAAAAAAATACTCAAGACTAGGCCACGCGACTATGAACAACCCTCAGTTGGTTTCACTGGACTAGGACACTTCGCCTTTTTAAAAAGTTTGGTTACATTTAGCTGGGACACCCGGTATATGCTATTGGGGAACGATGCCACTTTTTAGAAGCGTATTTAACTATGTAGCACTAACCAGTGCTATCTTTTTCAGAGGATTGATTGGGTGCAAAAGCTCTCTGGATGAATCGAACTTTTTTTTCTTCTGAGCGGGATGACACTCGGCGCTTTCTATTTATGCAAGGTAGATGCCGCTCTTATCGTCACAAACCTGTTGGCACGGGTGTTTGACCTGTTTGTTTTCAGAGAAATAATTTGATTTTACATTTATCGATGGATTTCTTCTTTCTACGCACAGAAGAAATGTATCAGTTTACAGCCTGTACATTTCTTAGTTCGCTCTTCACAGAGGGTTTAACTCTGCTCTGCTTTCCAGATAACGTGATTGCGACACCTCGAAAAGCCCCCAACATCGCAGAACCAGCGGCGCGTGATATCCTTCGCGAAGAAAACGCTGGCTGAATCTAAAAAAAACAAAACAAAAAACGCCAGATAACCTGCTTTCCCCGTCCAGCAGAATACGATAAGGCCGCATGCCGTCGTGCATAAAAATAACGCTATAAAGAAATGCATAACATTGAATCTGCTAGAAATTCTAAAACAAGGTTAGAACTAAAACTGTGAAGATTCGAATCGTACCTGCAGGAAGATTTAGCTGAGAAGTATTCCTAAAGATCGCGCATAGCGCGTCTACTTTAATTGGAAAATAAAGGAAGCTGACACAATCAGTCAAACAAGCACTAACGGGGACGACGAAAGGTGCGCCGCAAAGGTTGCTGTCTGCTCGTTTTACCAGAGAAAAGTTCGAGACGCAGTGAGCTAACTAGCTTAAGACGAATGTCGCGGGCGGACACCCAAGCTGCCGTCACACACGTGAGCAACTACTCGTCGGAGTCGCTCGACAGTTCAATGAGAGGAATGTCGAGCAAATCTCGATGGGCAGCGTCGTCCTCCACGAAACTGTCATCAATCACAATGAAGCTGCGCTCTTCTGCGTTCGGCGACATTGGTTGCCAGCTTCCGTCGCCTTCAAGAGCCACGGCGACGCAATCGTTGTCGACCTTGTCCAGGATGTCCAGCGTGAAGAGGTCGACGCGGATGTCTCGGACGAAGACCTGGTCGCTGCATACTGGACAGCACCAGGACGGCTGGAGCGTGCTTTCGTTGATGTCGAGGAACGCCATTGCATCAAAGCACTGCACATGGCTGCAACGGACTCCGCGGCTCGGGACTCTCATCTTCTTCTTCGTTAGTGGACAGAGTAGAGACACCTGCACGGAGCCAGGCATTCGGGACAATGATATTGACGTTCAGAAGAATCGATTGGTGGGCGAGTTGGTACATGACCAGATGATACAAAGCGCAAAACGGACAGGACGAACGAAGCGCCTTGTCCGTGTGGTTTCTTCGTTCGTACTGTCCCTTTTTGCGCTTTGTATCATCTAGTCATGATATTGACCACGTCATTGAGTATACAAGCAAGCATGCTAGACATGGGTTGGGAAACAGGAATATGAGAAGACTGAGTAACAGTTACGGATTTATGCTTCATTCTACAAGGGGCGGTTATAATTTGCACCACGAATTTCCTGGTGTGTTTCATCGAACAAAAAAAAAAACAATGTGATTCAGTATAATTTTGCTCTCTAAAATAAATCGCCTTGGGGTGAGGGGAGAATCCAGGCCGTACCTCCCTCCCCTTCTGTTTAAATCGTCTCCAGGCGAATAACGCCTTCCACAGGCTGCAGCTCATGAAGCCCTGACCAGAAACCTCGAATCAGCACATGCGCAGCGCAGGCAATAGTTTCGGCAACGCTACAGTGATCGAAAAACTACGCTTTCGCGTTGTCATGGTTTCAGCTGACTGAAACAAAAAAAAAATGCTTTGCATCGTCCCAGAGATGAGTATAGGAGGTATTCACATGACGTCATCTGCCAGGGGCGCTAGCGGCCGGCACGGAATTCGCCATCTTGGTGGTCGCGTGCGCGTCCGCCGCGGCCAGCCGCAGTGTTTAAATAGCTGGTGATGTGTGAAATGTGTGTATTTCGTGTCTCGACGCACATAATTTGTCCGACCCGTAACACCGCGTGACCCAGTGAATATTCTGTGAACTGCGCGGAGCAGAAAAGAGCGGGCACGCTTAAAAGGTTCCAGTTTGTGAAAAGGTCGATCCGTAGGAAAGTGGAGGCGCCGGCACTGTGTGCGACGTACAGGACTGCTGCCGCGCGTTGAATTCACCGGTATCGAGGCCCACCTTATGCACGGCTTAAGTTTGCTGGCAGGCCAAGGAACTAAAGCATACAAACTTATGAGAGGGTGCAATTACTTGGCAAGCGGGCGAGTTCAAGAGCCGTGCTTAGGGTGCCGACGGCCGAAGTGCCGTTTTTAGAGAGGCGAGTAACTCGAAGGGTCTGTTCGCTTAGCTGTAGCTTAACTTGTTACCTCTATCTGCTGAAAGTGACGTGTTACTATTGAATCTAGCGGAATGGCTGCACATTGCGTTGCTGCGAAATGGCTAGACGTCTTGTGCATTCGAAGCAGCGCTACGTAGCTACAATCAAAACTGCAAAACATTTTCGCTAAGTCTTGCTGCGAGCACATCACAGTATTTGTTTGACCGTTCTGTCGTGCAAATAGGGCAGCTATGACGCTTAGCCTTTCTGCTGAAACACCGCGTGGGAAGCTTAAGCAGTTGAAGTTCGCGGACTACAGCCGCTGGAAATATGTTTCTGCGGCGCCAGTTTCAGAATTTCGGCAATTAAGCGAGCTGTTTATCCACGATGTGCCTTGCATGACTAGCTGACAGTTATCAACTGATATTAAAAGCTGCAAGTCGTGTATATTCTTGCGCGCGTGCAGAGCAGCCAGCCAGTTTTGCTGCCGAGTTGAGATATCACGGCACAAAAGAATTCTGCTGCAAACTTCGTGCACAATAAGCGTTCCACAAATATAAGTGGTCACTGACGCATTTAACAACGTGTAAATATGTTAAGGACCACTACCAGTTCAGGCCGGGTACCTCAAGGCGTACCGTGACACTGCGCGAGCGGGCATGAAACGACCGCAAACATAGCGCGTTTGCCGCGACGATGCTCGCGCCGTCTGGTAGGGCGGCCTCAGTGAATACCTCCTATAGACTGCATTTTTGCATTCTTTGCCTGGTATGAACACAGTGCAGTGATTTTTTTTTTTTGCCGTCCTCCTACTTCGTATAAAGTTCCATTCCACTGTACGAACGCAGGCGCACCTGGAAATGTTGAACGACGACCTGGTCTCCCTCGGCAAAGTGGGCCTTGAGGAGGGCCTCGGTCTCTTCCCTTTTGTGCACGTACGGGGCGCGGTCATCAATTAAACGCAACAATTCTTCTTCGGAAACTTTCTTCACTGCAGTGACGTGCAAAGTACCGTGCTTCGGAATGCCTGCGGCCCATGCAGTGATGTGATTTCTCTTAGACAAAGAGAGGAGCCGGGTTATGTTGACCATCGTCAAAGGGAGGCCATGGTGAGAAGCACCGCCATTGACGGACACGCTCGCCATGCTGCCGTTGAGAGCGGACCGCTCCGTCTTCAGTGTGAAGTGCACGAACACCAATGTCGAATGGCTGTAGGCTCTCGGCACTGGTGAAAACTTTCCGCTGTAGCAGGGCACATGTGGTCGATCGTTCATGGCGACGGCTTTCAACGGAAGCAGCCTCAGTGCGCGGTAGAACGGGTAGGCTGGAAGCATGGCGAAGGCTTCGACAGTGTCCTCGCTGTGGGCCGCCATATTACGCATGAAGTATGGGACGTCGTCGTTCACCCTTTCGCCTGAAATATACCAAATTCAGTGTCACGGTCACTGCACAGCGAGACTGGCAAGCCTGTACTTTCGATCGGCCAAATTGGCAAGGTTGACCTCACGAATATAAAGCGTCTCCCAGATTAAGCAAGACAGGGAGGAAGGCCTTTCACTTTTAAGGCGAAAGCCTTTAATGTCTCATCGTTGTAAGCAGCAGTTGTCGACAGAAAAGTCACGCTTTTCAATTGGTCGAAACTGCCGAGACGTCACAGTGCGCCAATTTCAAACGGGGCCAATTGTACTTTGGCTAGTAACCATGCAACCAATTGAAGGGATCATATAGTGATGCTCCATGTAAGTGGGGCAGTGCTTAGTTAATTGCTTAATTACCCAATTAGCCTAATTAACTTTTCTAGTCAGGCCATATAAATAAATAAAACCGAGTAGGAAATTGGTCAAGCCCGGGAATCGAACCCCGTTCTTCGGAGTGCGAGACGAGCATGCTATACACTCCTCCATGCCAGCTTTTTTTTTTCTTTATTAACTCCTCCATGCCAGCTCGATCGTTTGGAATGAACATATTGTGAATACGGTGTCTTCGCTCACTGCCATTCTCCTCCGTTCCCTTCAGGCGAGGTTTAGATGTACACCGAGATATGAGAGACAGATACACTTCCTTTCCTCAAAAACCAATTTACCGACGAGCGAGGCGTAGAACCGAATGGACGATGGCGTTCTATGGACTCCCTGGCAGCGTTGCAAGACGCTGTCGCGTTCCACACTCAGAGGTGAAGCTTAACATCTTAACCACACATCAGTGACCGCACTTTAGGTCAAAAAAGTGCACCCCCCCTCCTTGAATTTTGAAGGGTGTCCACCGAGATATGTGAGAGTTACTGCGTAATTTCCTTTCCTCAAATACAATTTTCATTTTCTTCATTACGGGCCATCTTTGTCTTTCTTCTTTCACTCCCATTTCCTCCCTTCCTCTACGGTGCGGTTCAGGTGTCCACCGAGATGACAGAGAATTACAGCGCCATTTCCTTTCCTCGAAGAGCGTTGCGTTCAAACGGCAAGGCATCGCGCCGAACGGGTGGTGGCGTTCCGTGGACTCCCTAGCAGCGCTACAACACGCTGTCGCGTTCCACTCCTAAAGGCGAAGCTTAAGCGTTATTAATTAGCATTTAATTAGTATTCAAGCATTAATCAGTAATTAACCATTAATTAGTGATTGGTCATAACTTAGTAATTAGCACTCAATTACATTTTACGCCACCAGTGCCACAGAAGCAGTCAAAGGGGTGCGGAAAACGCTTTCGCCTCTACGCACTTTAGACAGTCAAAGTGCCCCTGAATTTTTTGAGAAAGCTTGTGTAAATTACGTTTATCGCCACATGTTCTATTTTTATGCGATAGGGTAGGGTAGAAGTTCCGATAGTGATATATATACTGTCAGATCTAAACGACCAAGTCAAGAAAAAGGCACCTGAGAGCTTTATTTTCGCAGCGCAGTTACTTCGGAACGTTAAGGCACTATTAATCGCAGGTTGCTCTTTAACACATGTAATTTGTCCCACAAAGCAGCACAAAGGCTGACACTAAAAGAAAGCAGACGTAAAGTGAGCGCTCAAACCGCATTTTTTAAAATCCTTGGCGTGAATGATTAGGCACGTGGGACTGATATTCCACAACAAAAAAAGCGTAGTAATGCAAAACAAAGAAGATGCCAGCTACACAAGACCTTTGTCACGAAATTGCGCTGGCTGGCCGATGCATGTTCTACGTTTCCTAGCATGCCGATGCGATTAAAAACTTCTGGCTTCGGTCCCGTGCTTTTACAATATCTGGTATTATCAGAAGCAGGTCAGCAGTGTGACGTGTGGAAACTAAATGTGGAATATTTGTCTATACCGTCGCCGGTGCTCTTTTGCGAACAGTGTATCGTCACTACCTCACCCATATAGGTGCGCTTATTAGCCACAGTCGTGGAATTGTGCGCAGTGCTGCTGGTGAGGCAGGCATTTCTAGGGACACACATGGAGTCAGGCCATATAGTTCTAGAGTTACCGCCGCGGTGGCTCAGCGGTTACGGCGCTCTGCTGCTGACCAGAAAGACGCGGGTTTGATCCCGGCCGCGGCGGCCGAATTTCGATGGAGGCGAAATCCTAAAAGCTTGTGTACTGTGCGATGTCAGTGCACGTCAAAGAACTCCAGGTGGTCGTAATTTCCGGAGCCCTTCACTACGGCGTCCTTCACAGCCTGAGTCGCTTTCGGACGTTAAGCACCAATAAACCAAACCAGTTCTAGAGTGAACTCTTTGAGAACTGCGTCAAAATCGTTAATGACCGGCGAATTTTAAAGATTTTGTCATCCAGTTTGTTCACCTAATTTATTAGCAGTTCATAGCTTAACAGCATAGATCTAATCCGTCCGTCCAACAATCCAACAAGATCAGGTGGCTGCTTCGAAGTCCTATTTATTTACCACGGCAGAAGTGCTCCGAATGCATTCTTGAACGACACTCCAAATCCACACATGAATAAGCACTAAGGCACGATACCAGCTCTTTTGGTTTTTCGTCTTGTTACTCCCGTTTTTCTATTGGGTAGTCATAGTCTTTCTGGGTGCACCCCTATGTAAAGCTTTTTGTATTCTACTCGCCACACACACAAAAAAAAAAGCACAAGCTGGGTTCAGAAACACCTTTGCGAAATGCTTCGTGCCAACTTGTCTACGACAGTAATGTTCTGCTAGAGCAGCGGTTCTGAGCCTGCATAGTGCTCGCGGTGTACGAAAACGGTCTACGGTCTGCAAAAAATGCACTTCCCAGAGGAACTACGCGCCCATAAACGTTTCCAACGCGATCCCGGGACGGACTTCTAACGGGGTTCCGTTGACCGAGCTAACAGCCTGTAGGTACGAGCTTCGACAGAAACTTAAACTCACTTTGTTCTAGCAAAGGTGGGAACCATGCTCATGATTCATGTGGACAAGGGCAACACGCGAAGAGATCAAGCGCATCAAGGGATGAAAGCTAGACTTGCAGAGAGCACCATGCACGTACCTGAACTTGATGCGTTGAAGCGGTAGCCTCAGAGACAATCTTTTCGTCTTTTAGTGTTGCCAGACGCGAAAACAGTTGCTGTCTAAAATCGGCTGTTTTAAAAATTGCGGCCGAAGAAGAAGATAATGATGATATTGAAAACATTTTATTTGCGATCGAAGATCCACCCACCGCGACGACGCGAGCACGAAGAAAATGAAGAATGCTAGATGTATAATTAAACCCTGGAATAAAAATGAGCGAGGATAATGACGACCGAGGCGCCGCGGCCACTTTTCGTTGAGGAAGGAATGTGTGGGATTAGGGTGGATCGTATGTTTTGGTATGACACCGATTTCAACGTATTTTGGTGCGAAAGGACTCATACGACCGCCAGAGCCAAGCAGAAATCTTGCTTGCGCGACTTTATTGTGCGTCGCTCGTTTCCGTAGCAACTGTGACGCCAAACTTTTAAATTACGCTGCGCTCATTTAGACACTACTTTGTTTGGTTCATGGGGTTTAACGTCCCAAAGCGACTCAGGCTATGAGGGACGCCGTAGTGAAGGGCTGCGGAAATTTAGACCACCTGGGGTTCTTTAACGTGCACTGACGTCGCACAGTACACGGGCCTCTAGAATTTCGCCTCCGTCGAAATTCGACCGCCGCGGGAGGGATCCAACCCGCATCTTTCGGGTCAGCAGCCGAACACATAACCACTGATCCACCGCGGCAACTCGGTTAGCGTTTAATGGAGTGGCTACAGCACAGGTGTGTTGTCGACTAGAAAAATGGCTGAGGCTTAGCTAAGGTTAAGCCTTGTCAGATGCGAAGCATATTGATGGCTAGGCTTGGTAATACATGGCTTTCCTTGGTTGAATACTTGGTCATTTTAATACAACCACTAGAAGCCTTCGTCGTGGGGGAAGACAACGGCATGGCTACAGCGGAACGCCGACTAACCCCGAGACGCGCGTTGGGTGAGCGCCTGGATTGCCATGGAAGCCGCGTCCGCCTGCCCGGTGGAGCGAGCGTTTCACCTGATTGTAAAACATTTTATTCGCCGGGAAGAGCTTGGCAAGAGGTCGCGTTCACCTACACCGATTGTGAACGCGCGTTCGAAATGCGCGGGAATGCCGCTCGAGGACATTCCGGCGTCTGTGCGATGGCATCGTTCTCCCTCTCCCAGCGCGTGACGGCGATCTGTCGTGACGTCATCGTGTCACGTGGTTGGTCGCGTACAGCTCCGAGCCACGCGAGGTGGGGGACCTGTTTCTCATCTGTCATGACGTCACCGTGTCACGTGGTGTGACGTCATTGTGTCACGTGGTTGGTCGCGCACAGCTCCGAGCGACGGCGCGAGGTGGGGGACCTGTTTCTCATCTGTCAGACGTCATCGTGTCACGTGGTGTGACGTCATCGTGTCACGTGGTTGGCCGCGTACAGCCACGGTGACGGCGTGGGGCATAGCTCTAGCAATATGCTTCGCATAAAAGTTCATTTGAGAACCCTGTTTGCATGCATTTTTGAGGGTTGTAGCAACAGCGGATACCGTCGCTTCGCCCCACAGACCGCCACACATTTGCGGAAGGGATCGGGGATTTATATCGTAGTAGCAGTAGTGGCTTTTATTTGCATTTAATATGGAAGGTAAAAAAACGTTTGCTACCCGGCATCTGCTATCGCCGCTGGAAGCACCTGAGCTGGGGCAGCGGAAATAAAGGTTTGGTTTGGTGGTCGAAATTTCCGGAGCCCTCCACTACGGCGTCTCTCATAGCCTTTGTCGCTTTGGGACGTTAAATCCCATAAAACCAAACCAAACCAAATAAAGGATAGCAGGCAGAGTGTAGAAGTGAAAAGAAAGAGGGGAGGGGATAGTAGAAAGGACAGGGGGAGGGGTACACTGACAATAAATCTATTTACATATCTACATGATAAATATAAATATATACAGGTCGCGCGCGCGTGAAGGTCTGGTAGAACACCGTACAAACACACGCGCACGACACAAAGCACAAAACAGCTGGAGTGGGGGCGTCCAGCTGTTCATCGTCCAAGGTAGCACACGCGGAGCGTTCGGTCACTGCACGTAACTACCTGGAGGAGAACAGGCGGGACGTCTCTCCTGTTTCGCCGGGAGAGGTCGATGGGCTACGACAACACAGTTTGGTGACAACGGATGTAAATAGCTTTGAAATGGCAGAACACAAGACTTTCCTGTTTGTCGACTTATGAAGGCACAGGAAAAAGCCGCACACTGATTGTTGAGAGCACATAGTCACTGAAAATACCCCGAAGTGTACAGTTTATTCGAAGCACAACGAAACATTCCCTCCCTAAGTGGCAAAGAGTTGCTGAACAGCAGAACAGGGGAAGGGATTGAAAGCACTGTTCTCGATATGGTATGCCATGCCATGCCATGCTATGCCATTCTATGCTGTCGTACGTATGATTTACTCCGAACCTGCACGCGTTGGTTGTTAGCAACGCCTTAGTTAAGAGCTCCGCATTAACTTGAACGCCTTTGGATGTATTATCGGCATTGGCGTCCATTATACGCAGGCGCTTTTTTCATTTCGGTTATACATCATGCACATTTCGCAATAGAGTGACTAGCTGATGACCGCGCTTTTTATGCGCAGCGCGGAACGATTGACAAAGCGTGCGTACATAGCCGTCATGTGTATTGAACTCCTGGAATCGGGTACGCGTGACCGCTAATCTTAACGAATAATGCAGTTCCTTCCAGAGAACGTACGTAAACTAGCCGAACCACTGCGGCGAACAGAAATGAATAAAGCCGTGTAGATGAAGCAGCAGACAGACGGTTCAAAAAGTGCTTTATAAAACCAACGCAGGATGCCTAAAATGTCAAAATAAGGTAAAAACCGAAAAAAGCGCATGCAGTTGAGTCGTGTGAACTATGCAGGAATATTTAGCTTCCTTCGTTTTGCATGGCTAGAGATTGTTACAAATGCAGTCCACTTCACATCGCAATGAAAGCGACGACTTCAAGGAACTGGCTGGGAAAAGTGGGACAAACGTTGCTGTCCTCAGGGTACAAAAATCAGTAAATGCAGTTTCCTTCCAGCAACACGAACACCGGCGACGTGCATTGTTTCCGAACGGGCACACTTGCGTCTCATTCGTATAGTATACTCGCTGATGCGAGTCACAGCGGATACTTCCGCCAGGTGCAGTGACGGGCCGTTAAGCTATTAAACTGGGGTCTAAAGATGAGTGCGGAGCAGTAGTTCGCTAGTACACGCTTGAGCTGCTGGCTTATGGTCCGATTCACCGTTCAGTCAGATGACAGACACGTGTACGGCATGTCAGAAATCAACCACGACTTCCTCCGAGCTTCCATCGGCGTCGCAAACTGTACGGTAGTCGTTCGAAGTCGCCGGTGCCCAGCTTCCGTCCGCTCGAAGGTCCACAGCGATGCACTCCCTGTCGGCCTTGTTAAGGATTTCCAGCGTGAGTAGGTCCACTTGGATCTCCTGGACCAAGATTTCGCCACCGCACACGGGACAGAGCCAGGACGGCTCCAGAGTGGCCTCGTTCCAGCCGAGGTACGCGAACGCATCGAAGCACTGTAAATGGCGGCACGAGTCTCCCCGGCAGGGGATGTTGATCTTCCTTTTCGCCAGCGGGCAGACTAGGGAGACCTGCACGCCACAAGACGTATAAGCGTTACTGCGTCCACTTCGGAAAACAAACATTCGACATTGACGGCACAGTTAGAATCAAGTGAAGGAGCCTCTCATAACGGCAGGCTAAAGCTTCCCATTAAGGTGTTGATGCAGAAACAAGCAAAGCATGCACAGTTCCGGCAGATGTGTTGGTAACATTACAGACGTTAAAAAATAAATCCTAGCCTTGCTGCCTTGCTGAGTTGTCTAGAAATTTTGATATCTGAGCCCCAGAGACAAAACCCGGCACATGCTGTCACATTCTGCACCTGATTGAATTCTATAAACTACAACGAATATATTTTATGACAGCTAGGATCCTTCGAAAGGTTTTCATTATATGCGCTGTTGGTACTCAGTCGAACCTGCAAGCTCTGTAAACCGACGTGGTCGTTCTTTGTGAGGTGGGCTTGGACGAGAGCCTGGGTGTCTTCCCGCTTCCAAGCATACCAGTATTTGTCATCGATAGAGGACAGCATCTCCTCTTCGTATACCTTGCGCACTTCGTAGACGTTTACTGTGATGTTATTCGGGATGGCTGCGAAGCATAATGAAAATTCATTCTTAGGGAGTCGGTAGAGGAGCTTCGACATGTTGACCATTGTGAGCGGGAGGCCGTGATAGGACTTGTCATTGACGCTCACAGTGGCCGTGCGACCATCTAAAGTGTAGCTCTTCGACATCGAATTCAGCGTGAAGTGGGCAAACACCATGGTCCGATTGGAGCGGCTGTCCGGGGTCGTTGGGAATTCCCCGAAGTAGGAGGTACAGTCAGGGTGCTGATCCGAGACGGCGGTTTTCAGCTGGAACTTGTTTAATAACAAGTAGAACGGCTGGGTCGGGAACATGGCTACGACCGCGAGGAAGAGTAGGGCGTCCCGCGTTATTTGGCCTGAAAGGCAAAACATGGGCCAGTTACCAGGAGTATGCATAGCGTAAAAAGTTGGGCCTGTTGGTGTAAGTTGAATTCTTGTCGCTGTTTGGTTTATTGGTGTAATTTCCAGGCTTCTATTATGCCATAAATACTTTTCACAACATCGTGATAACCCCTTCACAGTACTTGGGCAATTAAGAGAAAATAACAGCTGCCGTAACACTAGATACAAAGAAACTTGGATCACTCTAACACCAAGAACTTACTCTATGAACCAGTCTTTAAGTTAAAACCTTCCCATCTTGCTAAACAAACTAATCCATGACAATTTTGGTATTACCAGAAATTCAAAACACAATATCCGTGGCTACTGCCGTGACGATTCCCGCCGCGGTGGCTCAGTGGTTACGGCGCTCGACTGCTGACCCGAAAGACGCGGGTTCTATCCCGGCCGCGGCGGCTGAATTTCGATGGAGGCGAAATTCTAGAGGCCCGTGCGCTGTGCGGTGTCAGTGCACGTTAAAGAACCCCAGGTGGTCGAAATTTCCGGAGCCCTTCACTATGGCGTCCCTCATAGCCTGAGTTGCTTTGGGACGTTAAACCCCAATAAACCAAACCAAACCAATTTCAGTCTGTGAAAGAAGCAGACATGAATATCCCTGTCCAAAGTTTGGGACATCTATCCTGTATATTCTAGATATTTATAACATCTGCTTTGAGTAAATGTGTGTATTGCGATTTTTTTTTGCATGTGTGTTCGCGCTTAGCGTAAATGTGGATCTGCATCGCATACCCATGGCATTACGAATTGATGCGAATGATGTGACCCTCGCCTTCCTTCTGTACTGCCACTGTCTTAAAGAGTCGGGACCTTCAGTCAAGCTGTTACCACAGCTTTTAGTCCCGGCTCCTCCTTTGTAAGAAAGGAAAATAAACTTGAACTTGAACTTTATTTTAAAAAGAATTTGGCCAGTTAAGCCATGGCTTCATGACGTTAATTAAGAGAAATGTCAATGATCTGAGGCTCGTATCTGCTATGATTGCTGGGTTTTTCGTTAGAAGAGCAATGCGGATCATCATCATCATCAGCCTGACTACGCCCACTGCAGGGCAAAGGCCTCTCCCATGTCTCTTCACTTAACCCTCCCTTTTGTCAGCTGTAGCCACCGTATCCCCGCAAACATCGTAATCTCGTCCGCCCACCTAACTTTCTGCAGCCCCCTGCTACGCTTGCATTCTCTTGGAATCCACTCTGTTACTCTTAAGGACCAGCGGTTATCTTGCCTTCGCATTACATGCCCTGCACAAGCCCATTTCTTCCTCTTGATTTCGACTAGGATGTCATTAATCCTCGTTTGTTCCCTCACCCACTCCGCCTGCTTGCAGTCTCTTAACGTTAACGTTAAGTTTCAGTGCGGATACTGATCCTAAATGTAAGTTGTTCACATTCTCCCGGCACTGATTGAACTAACGATTATCCAGGATGACGTGCCTCGAACAAGATTTTTTATTTCTTTCCGGCGGCAGGTCAAGCGAAAATAAAAAGGCGGGATGAGTAACTTTTCTTTTTTCGAAGTAAAGATTAAAATTCTTTCGCGTGCTTGAAATCTGTGACAAATACCGTGCCCTTGAATTCGCCAAGTATAGCGGGAGCCATTAATCCTAGAAAATGCGCTACGTCACCACGAGGCTGCTCGGAATGAGAATGTGGATATGTAGTTCTTCTCTCGTTTTTTTTTGTCTATCGCTCCGTACCAGCACATTTTTATTGGACAAATTACGAAAGTGCCGCCGCGGTGGCTCAGTGGTTATGGTGCTGGGCTGCTGACCCGAAAGACGCGGGTTCGATCCCGGCCGCGGTGGTCGAATTTCGATGGAGGCGAATTGCTGGAGGCCCGTGTACTGTGCGATGTCAGTGCCCGTTAAAGAACCCACGCGGTCGAAGTTTCCGGAGCCCTTCACTACGGCGTCTCTCATAGCCTGAGTTGCTTTGGGATGTTAAACACCATAAACCATACCGAATTAGGAAAGTGGCGTATCTTTTTTCTGCGCATGCTTGAGCGAAGTACGAAAGATTGTATTCATGTTACTGGCACTTATTTTTGTGTTGCGTTATTCGATGCGTGTTACCAGGGCCCACCAGGACCGCCTAGTTGTTAGTGTTTTCCCTCGAGAAAGGCCCCAACGCTTTAATGTGCAAAACATATAAGACACGTAAGAAAAAGACTTTCGATGAAGCGTCACCGATTAATTTGACTCGATGGGCACGAACGCTTTGCTGCGGATTTCTGCTGGCGGAATTTCGGTACGTGCCAGGCTCAAGCTGACCTTCGTTTGGTTTGGTTTTGGTTTATGGGGGTTCAACGTCCCAAGGCGACTCAGGCTATGAGGGACGCCGTAGTGAAGGGCTCCGGAAATTTCGACCACCTGTGGTTCTTTAACGTGCACTGACATTGCACAGTACACGGGCCTCTCGAATTTCGCCTCCATCGAAATTCAGCCGCTGCGGCCGGAATCGAACCCACGTCCTTCGGGCCAGCAGCCGAGCGCTATAACCACAGAGCCACCGCGGCGGGGAAAGCTGACCTTCGGTTCGGGTGCAATTAATAATGGTCCAGAAGAAGGCAATAATTCCAGGGTATAATATATTAAATAAAGTAGTCCCAGATACGAAGGTTTCGGTTAATTACTGCGTCAGAACCATAACACTACGGGTTCTTGGGCTGTTGCATGCCTGCGGAAGTTTACGCCTTGTGCTGAACAAAAGAAAGAACTGTGAAACAGTTATGCACTCGATGCAGGAGCCGATAACTATCGGATGGAACTGGACTCGTGTGGTGTGAATAAAGACTGCAAGGAAAGCGTTTGCAATGAAGCAAGCACCACGAACCTGAAATTGAAGCGTTGAAGCCACCTCCTCCAGGACAATCGTCACAAACAGGGCCGCAGTGAAGCTTTCACTGCTGTGAACCGAGGAAATGGATTCTGTTCAACATAAGCCGCTTTCCAACTTCAGTGCAAGAGCCGGCGCTGCAACGTGTGCAAGAAAACAAAACGTGACGAATACGTTAGACTTGACAGTGCGATTAAATTTGCTATAAAGCGCGAACGCCTCCCTAACGCCACCTAGGTCGTGTTATCTGTAACTTTCGGTCTGTACTAAGGCCATGGAAAACAAGAAGGGGGCTAAACAAAAGCAGAGCCACTGTTACCGTCACTCTTGGTGGCCCGGGTTAAGTGCAGGTTTAGGTAACTTTATTTTTTATCTTGGGCGCCGATATCTCTCTAAAGTCGTGTCATCATCGTCTTGCCCGATAACAGCCGCCATCGCGGCAGGCTGCAGCAGTCCAGATATGAATTAAGCTGCTCGTCGCTCCTCATAACTGTGTACTTTGGGGAAATGGTTGTTTCGACCATAGCTGTTTATAATAATTGTCGCATTTTTCGATGATCACAGATTACAGACAGTCCACTGTAGCAGATTCGACGGGTTTGACTCGCTCAAGTACGCTGGATGCTTACTTGTATTAAATGGAACCCGTTCTCGAAAATAGATATATCTGGTGGGAATTCATTTTTTTTTTTGCGCAGCTGTAACTCAAAATGAGGCAATATTTGAGTTCCTTGTTATTCTTCACGTATCGGCAGCATGAAATATGTCCCTGTTTTGACGTAAAACAACAATCACGAGTCTGCGCACGTAGCGTTTTTTGTCTTGTCCGCGTTTAGCTCACGCCGTGTTACAACGAAAGCCGAGCTACTGCCCTTTTGCCTTTCCCGGAAGGGAATGTTTTAAGGCGGAATCCTTACTAGCCCCATGAGGCAATATTTCGTCCGCTACCGTCATTGCTGAGGCCGAGAGATGATCACATAAAGATGGCGTCGCAGCAGCATGCACACCTCCATGACGCCCAGTCCTGATGGCACTTAATGGACAAGGCGACAGTGCCATGTTAGATGACATCATTGAGTTGCGCTTTAAGTTGCTGTACACTTCGTCTCACAAGATGTTTGCAGCGCTACGGAAGGCAGAGCTCTCTCGTCCAATCAGGGCTGCAGGAGTGCAAAACATAGTCCCTCGCATATTTAAGCAGTGTAGGACTATTAATCAAATCATAAGCATAGCAATTGAAAACATAGTTTTGACTGGTAGATTTCGATCGGCGGCCGTTCACTTCGCCACGGTCAGCGGGCACGCTTCGTTTGCTTGAAGCGCCGTTGAGAGCGCTGCAATGTGGTAGCGCACGAGCGTAGTCACGTGGCATTTTTCACATTTCGCGGGCTTTCTTTAGATGCCGGAAAAAAGGACCCCGTAGGAGATACGATGTTACAATAAACTGGATCGGTTGTTTATAAACCTGCTCCAAAACCTAACGTAATGGCCTTGACACTAAAATGAATATTTGGAAATTTGCATAATTCATCATAGTTAATTAACTAATTAAGCGCAATGAGAATATCCTGAGGAGCGCCACATGATGACGAACAATGTATCCTTGGTTTCAGCGGGCTGCGGTTTACCGCTTTTTTTAAATCCTTGGTTCAAGTTATGTGAAACACCCTGTATAGTAGGTCGACCGTGCGCGACTCTGCACATGGCCTTTCTTCTGAGCGCTGTAGTTGTGAGCAGGCATGTCTTCACTTTTATTGTTGTTTTGTTAGGGGTTTTTATCGTAAGCAAGGTTTTAATTGGAAAAAAAAAAGAGAAAAGAATTCTTCGCAAACGGTGGCTGTCTGCTGAACTCCCCTTAGACTGAGGTGTGGGAAAGGCCTGGCGCTCTCATTAGCAGTGAATTCTTCAACCGCAGTGCCACGCGTAGCCACAGCGTCACTTCCGGTGATCGGTCACTTAAGTTAATCCTTTTTACTCTTCCCTATGCCACTCACGCGCCGCCTAATCGGGCCTGTGATCGCATCGTCTCCATTAGATCGAAAGGTTAAACTTCGCCGGCAGAAACAACGCTGTACAGGCGCCCACAGAGTTAACGAGTGACGGAAGGCGTGTCTTGGACTGCGAGTTCAGTTCCAAGGCTGCCGATTTAACAAAATAAATGTTTTTGAGCACTGCGGTTCGCTTCCAAGTTCACACGTATACGCCGAAGCTTCAGGCAACGCACGGCACTGCTGTTAGACCGGCAGCCTTCGGGGCAAGCTGGCTAGGCGCGCGAATATTGGGTTCCCGCGATAAGGAAACTGCAACGCGTTGCCCGGGCGTGCAATGATGCATACGCGAGCAAAACGCAGAGAAACGCCTACGTAACGAGCGCGCTGTCTAAGCGGCGATCGGGCACAGGCGAAAAAGCTGTCAAAGCGAGCTGCCCACCAGCTATCGTCAGCCGCCGTACACATACCGACAGCATTATCTCGCACCAGATGACTATCGCTGCGCGGCGCTGGCGACAGTCTAAGCCACGCTTTCCGCCGAGTTGTCTGTGGGAGCTTGTAGTGCATGCACGAACTGTCTCTTTGCAACGTAAACCAGGTACGGTCGCGCGGCGCTTGCTTCTTGACGTTTGACCATGCCTACCGACGTACAGCTCAACCAAGCTGTACACGTGCGGTAAGCGTTATTTTTCTTATTAGAGGGGCTGGGGGGGAGGGGGGGGGCACAAGGGGTAGCAGCGGAAGAACAAGCCAACGATTAAGGGAATAAAAAAGAACCACAAAATTCAAGTCGAGAATCACTGCTTTGTTATCACTGAACCGGGATTTTACCCGTGTTACATGTCCAAACATGCGCTAAAATTTCGCGATAGGTCATCTCGTGGTGTCTCAAAGTAGGGAACTTGATCTGCAAATGGCTTGGGCCACTGTACCCGTATAACAGCCACTGTATTTCTATTTATATATCTTACACAGTGACACAAAGTATAAAAACTCGTATAAAGGACCTTATATATATATATATATATATATATATATATATATATATATATATATATATATATATATATATATATATATATATATATATATATATATATATATATATATATATATATATATATATGCGAAATAACTCATTACGCTAACGCATCATACCCTTACCCTTAAGGTGGATCTTGTCCCCTCCAATTTTTTCAACTTGCTGTGCTTGTCAGCAGAAATGGAAGACTCACCGTCTTCATGCTTAAGAGCTTAGAGGACGTTAGTTTACGTTGTAAGCACGCTAAAGGTCACGTACTCTTCCACACGCTGGTCAATGAAGTCATCGACGCTGGCAACGTGAAATGCACCAGCTCACGTATTCCTTTCGCTTACAGGAGCAACGCTACAACAATTAGTTCTCAAGAGGCGCCTGCACTCCGGCCGGACCAAACGCTGGTTAAGTCCCGGCCATAGAGGCCGCCTTTCGATGGAGGCGAAACGTAGAAAGATACGCGTGTGCTGTGCTACGTATGTGTGCGTTAAAAACGAAGTCGAAATTTACCCGGAGCCCTCAGCTGCACCGCTTCTTTCTCTCTTCCATCTTTCATTTCCTCCTTCCTCGCTTCTCTCAAAGCTCAGATTGAGGTGTTCACCGAAGCTTGATGTTGACAACTACAACTACTCATGCTCCGGGAACTTTTGCTGTAAGAGCCAGAAATCTAAAATAGAGAATGCGAGCCAAAAAAAAAAATCAGGAGAAAAGGGGCCCTTGGTATTGGGTCCTCGGTGGTGAGAACCAAATTATGACCTCAGTGTTGACATCGCAGACCTTGCATGTGGGCAGATGACTCAGTTTGAGAACATGAGGCTTTCTTGGAACGGAGCAGCAGTCGTACTTACTGTGCATTCACACATGTTTCTTTGTTGAAGTTTTCTCAGAGCGTAAAAAAACAAGAGTGGGTTGCAAAGAGGCAGAAACACAATGAAGAAGGAATGGATGAAAGAGAAATATCAAGTCCCAGAGAAAACAAGGAAGCACCGCTGTGAGTTTTTAAATCCACCTTTATTCCATGTTATAGTTACAACAGGTGTATTAGCCTGCAATGCGCAAATTTGGGTGAAAAAAAAAGAAAAAGCTTTTTTCTCACTAAATTGTTGGCTAGCCGCATCCGTTCTGTAGCATCGCTTTGGGTATTTCATTTTATAAAAGGTGATTATGGAAAAACATTGCTGTATAGTCCGCACCAATACTCATAATCCGGGAAACCCAAAGTTAGAGCTCGTAAACATATACAGCCCGCGGGTTGTACACCAGAATTTTTGGCAGCTTTTTTCTCCCTCATTACATTTGTATTAGAAAAAGAATTTCGGTGAACTGTACCGAATACGTACTGCGTCCATATCATCAGGCAGGAACCTCAATGTCGACAGGTCAAACTGTTAATGCAATGAATGCGAGGTAGTAATAAATTTCCTTATTTGCTTCTTCAGCGAACGTAACCCGTAACCCGATTCGTGCGCTCCGCGTTCCTCCAAATGGGGCTGAGTAAACGGGAACTCATCTGTTGTTGCCACCGTACAGGTAAGCTGCAAAAATTCCATATGCTGTGGTGGTGGTTTCAGATGAAAGGTTGTCGACAAAAGTCAGTAACACTGTCGGTGTTAGGGCTATTGCTACCTCGGTAGTTCGGCAGGGGTGAGAAAAAAACGGAAGCACAAAACAATTAGCGTAATAACGGCTACAAGCCCTGCTGCGAACAGGGTTTGTATATGTAGCATTTGACTTTTGGGTCTGGCCCAGCTAACGTGCATGTCTTCAAGGCTACAGGAAAGAAAACGCACAATCTTGATGGCCTCTTCAGACGACCTCGAGGCATCAGCGATTCTTCAAAATCACCGGCCCTCCTCTTGCTTTCTGTGCTTCATCCTCGCTCGCTGTGGCGTGCACACTGAAGTATACGATGACGAACAGGAAAAAAGCCGCGGGAAAAATGATCCGCGCGAAAAAGTCCATTCTTTCCGGTGTGGTTCTTGAACGCTGCACCCAGGACCACAGGGTGTGATGCCACGCCGACGCCTTGGGTGATGCGGAGGTGTGCTTACTTGATTCTTTCTCAACCTAGCACAAATGAAAAGAAAGACATGTTAGTTTCGTTTTGTTGTGTTCTCCGCGCAATTGTTGCAGACATTCATGCTTGGCAACTCTTGGAAAACTACCCCTTAATACAGGTGGTAACAAGGAATTGATAATACTCGTATTGCATGCATTTATTCCCGGTACAAGACAACACTTTTCCAGCTCTTCCGTTGAGGACATTGAACATGACCTGTACATAATTACATGTCAAATAGATGTGAACGGTGAAACTTTGTTTACAACAGCCTGTGGCAAGTAAATTTCAATTTGAGAATTTTCTAAACAGACGAGTAGCGACCGCATCAAATGAGCAAAGAAATAAGCGAGCACAACGTTGTATTCATTACATAAAAACAAAAAAAGCCGCCGCGGTGGCTCAGTGGCTATGGTGCTCGGCTGCTGACCCAAAAGACGCAGGTTCGATCCCGGCCGCGGCGGCTAGAATTTCTTTGGAGGAGAAATTCTAGAGGCCCGTGTACTGTGCGATGTCAGTGCACGTTAAAGAACCCCAGGTGGTCGAAATTTCCGGAGCCCTTCACTACGGCGTCTCTCATAGACTTAGTCGCTTTGGGACGTTAAACCCCACAAAACCAAACCAAACAACAAAAAAGAATAACAGATTGAATATCTTCTGGGAAAACTGCAGCTAAGGTTAACCAGAGTGCCTACGTGCGCGAGTCAGGTCGTTTCCCTAATAGACTGCGCTGGTTGGTTGATAAAGTGACTTTAAGCGGCCCTGAAACACCTTCTGAAGAGAGTACCTAAATTCGCTCAATCACTACATTGTGTTGTCATGAACATCTGAGCCAAATAATATACTTCCACACGCCGCAGAAAACCCCCAATCGCGCGCAAAAGTTGGCGAGCCCTTTCCGGCGACTTCGTACTCGCACCTTTCTCCGTTTCACGCTACCACATCTGTCGGTTAAGAGATGGCTATGATTCTTTCAGGTGTCATGTAGCTACCATCGCCGTGGCCAGTCAGCCGAGTCGCTCAGGACGGTCAGGAAGCTCTACCTCCCGGGAAATTCCTGCGCGTGTCGGCAGCTGGCGGAGGAAAGCCGACCTTTCAGGGTGCAAAAATTGACGAAAGGAGATGGAAAGGCACGAAAACGCTTAAGTTGAAATTTTGACTGCAGATAATTCAGCTTTTAACAAACGCGTTAAAAAAATTTATGCTGGAGGATAGTCACAAAGAGGCATTCTTTAACATACCAGGCATTCGGCAACTTTATCGAGAGCTCCCTTTAAACTGAGGTGAGCGCATCTGGAAAGAAACTGGGTCAGGCACCTTTTGGGCGCTCTGCGTGACGCGGAACACGTAGTCGGTGGCTGTCACGTAGAGCAGCAGGATGAAGACAAAAGCGAGGCACAGCGCTGTCCACGTGTCCGCCGCCTTGGCGTACGAGGTGTGCGGGAAGTCATCTTGGTTCATTCTGCCCACCAGGTTGTCCATGACCAGAAGGGCGACCGTGGGCACCAGGATGCGCACCTCCGTGCTCCTGCTGCTGATCCAGAGGGCGACCCAGGACACCAGCACGAGCACAACGCACGGCAGGTACGCGTTGATCATCACCTCGTGGACGTGGCGCTCGAACGTGAAGTCCACCTTGAGGCAGGAGTACTCGCCTGCGCAGAACGCAGGAACATGCAACGCGCAAGTACCCAGAAAGATGACTCTCTCTTCCGTTGGTGGACAAGGGAACAGACGGTGTCCAAAGACGCATGTAACCCCAATGAGGACTGAATGCAATAGCGATGATGGTGATGGCTTGTGGCCGTTCTCTTTCTATCGGGCGGACACGACATGCGCATCCTAGCCGGTTAGCATGCGGGGATCTCGCGTGCCGTCTCTTGACGCTGCGGCGTACTCCGCCGCGCTCGTAGTTCCGGCGGATTTCAGGTAGGTAAGCGGGTTTCGGTTGCTTGTACGCATAGGCTTTTTTAATGGGTGACAAGAACTGCTGATTCTTGTTATTTATTCACTTATTATTCATTCACTTATTATTTATTTTATTATTAGTTAGTTATTTATTCACTTATTATTATATTGCCACGCGCCTAACGCGCCGCGCGGCCTCCGCGCTGATTCGAAAACGACGACGAAGCGGTGATGGGCTCTCGAGGCGCGCTTGTTATTTTCTGTGTGCTGGAGCCTGGCTCTACAATTAAAAGAAGACTCCCAGTCTTGGGTTATTCCAGACGCCTACCTTCACGGCTCCTCTGGTCGTGACAGTATTTATTTCAAGGAGCCCCTTAAGGCCCTCGTCACGATAGGGGGGTGGTAAAAAATTTGAACATGGAGATACAAGAAGGAACATCTATCATGAGGAACTGAGCAAAAAACAAAACAAGAAAAGCGCAATACCTGAATAGTCGACAAGTATCAAAATGTGGCGGAATAACGAAACGCAAAATGAACATAAGGAAAAAAAACCTAAGAAACAGAAAGAAAAAAAAAACGTCTCAAACACATAAAGGTAACCAGAACAGAACTGGAAGAAGGCTACACATCGCTTTCGTTTTTTAAAAAGTTCATGTAATGATGTCGCATTCGTTTCAGTTGCGATTCAACTAAATGTTGTTACGCGCTCTGTAGTGTACTGTGCACGGTGCGAAGCGCTCACACAAGGCTTTTTTTCGTCACCGTCAACCCAAGCTCCTCGATGGTCGAAGGGCAGCGCTCATGGCCCTCAACCTAAGGGGCACGGGTTGGAGTCCCGTCTAGACATGTTTTCCTGTCCAGCGCAATAGGCGATATGCGAAATGCGCAGCGGCATCTCAGCGCTCCGAGAACTAGGCCCGCCATGTAGGTTCGGTCGAGAAAAAAAAAAACGCTGCTGAGCGTTGGGTAAAGACGGCTACAACGCCAAGTGTAATGCGAGGTATCATGCGTAAGCGCACCGATCCGTTTCCAATTGTCGCTTGCTGCGCTGATCAGTGACAAAGCTTTATTAATGATTTGTTTTCAGCTCATGATATGGGTGAGGCTATTCGTCTCTTATGGGAAGATGAGCCAGTTTCGAGAATTTATTAGCCAGAGGTACTTTGGTTCGGGCTAGTTGGTTCCTAGCCATGTCTGAAACAGAAAATGCTCAAACGGGACGAGGAATTATGTGGGACAATTGATATTTCAGTCAGCATATGTCGGTGGTGTTGCTCAAGCATGCAGTCCGGTCGCAAAGAAGAGCTTATTTCATTAATTTAGCGGCAAAACATGGTCATGTGCACTCAGCACGCTCCAGCTACACGAGCCTTGATCGGTCGAGTACAATGCATAGAAAGAATCATGCGCCATTTACAGCTTAGTTCTCGGTGTGTTCAGTTCTTGAGTTTCTCCCATGTTCAGTTGTTTTTAGAAACACAGGCAAAACTTTCTTGAACGTGCAGTTGTCGCAAGGTTCCAGGCACTGCATTCCGCTATGTCGTGCTGTCAACCGCGCGATATGCGTGTTAATGCTTCCTCGTAATGTAATAAAAACTGATATGAGAATGTTTTATTTCTTCACGTTTCTTGCAATCGACATCCACACGATGCAAATGGACGCTCTTTCTCTAGTCAAACACACTTTTCAAGGCAGCAGGGAAGGTCGCGCTACAAGATCGCAGTAGGAAATATTAGAAAAATAAAGGCGCCTTTGCTTTCAATATTGCAAACAATATATGCCTCCTTTTTTATTCTTAACACTCATTCTTGCCAGTAGATCATCTGCTACACATCTTTTGCCTCCTTTAAAATGTGTCGCTATAAGCAAGCGGAAATCAACCCCGGCAACTGCGCCGGGCTCTGTAACAGTGATGTTGAAAAGGGCGGATGTACATTAAAGGGATGGGATTACGCAACTGGCTGTGGGTCATGTGTGATTATAGTGCTGCGCATGCAGTTGCTAATACCGGACCGCCCGAAAATTTGCACTGCCGCAGCTCCAGGCCACCGCATGCGTGCACACGGCGCAAACTAACCGCTCGCCACCTTATCAGGCGAATCTTCGCTCACTTGAAAACACACAAAAAAAAAAGCTGAACTGCGATGATTTTACGGGACGCTTGAACCAGTGCCCAAATGCGCGCATTAAAAAGACACGGCACAAAGTTTGACATTTGTACGCATTTCCCGGTGCCGATTTTTGCCACCTTCAGCGCTAAACTTCAAGCAAAGCAGAAGACGCAGTATAAGCATGCTGGCACTGACTAAACGACAAGAAAGGATCTAAATTTGATAAAAGATCAGCGGTATAAGCTCTGCAACGACCAGAAGGTTGGCTCAATTTAGCAGAAATAACTTTACCTGTGGTACTTTTAGTGGTGCAGTCACCAGTTAAAAACTTTGTCGTTGTGAATTGCTGAATGTTGATGTCCCTTGTCACTTGTACGTTGTCACCTTTTCGCCAAGCAAGCACAATGTCTTCAGCCGTGTGGCCATCTGGTAAAACGAACAGTCCTTCAGAAAGGCTCCTCAAGAACCTCGGAATTTTTCTTACAGAATATAAGGTGCAGAACTGTCGCTGAATCAACAGTGTTGGACTAACGTAGCTTAGTTTTTGTCGTCAGTGTATACCCAAACTATATAAGCATATAAGCAACTCGATATTTAAACGTACGATACTTTGAGAAACTATTACTTCAACGCAAATGGCGCAACGGTGTAAAAATGGTGCGTTAGTAAAGAAGCATTGCTAGCATATCTTTACATTAGTTTAATTGCTCTCGCCACGGAAACTAATAAGATTTACGTCCATCACTCCATTTCAGGAAAGCAAGCTTACGTCCGAGATGGCTTTAGCAGGAAGCGTGGACAGCTCGCTTTTTCATGTCATCTTACAAAGCCTAAACGCAGCGAACTATCCGATGATTTAGTTTTCACTCAGTCGAAGTTAACGCTTAGTCACAAAAGTAACAATAATAACAAAAACATGAAGATCACCAAAATTTAAAAGTGTTAAATCCTGGCACTGGCGTATACGTCAAAGCCTTATTAATTACTGCCTCAGGTAACTTTGCAGGTGAACGCATTAAAATACAGGTCACAGCTCTTATTGCGACATATTTGGACGTAGTTTAGAGGTCCTATTTTACCTGGAGCGTTTAGTAGGCTTAAGCGTAAGTAAAATACCAGTGGCCGGCGGTGTCCCTATGTTGTGCGCATGGTACACAGCTTGTCGCGAGTGCCTCTTTTCTAAATCATTCTGGTGTCGCATGGACTTCTACTAATATGGTGGTTTTAAGGCATAAGCTTATTTGCCTCATTAAGCGAAAATCCGCGCTTGCGTGTGTGTGTGTGTGTGGGGGGGGGGGGGGGGGGGAGGGGGGCAGGTGGCGGTTAAACTAATGATTGGTCAAGCGAGCTTGCTCGAGGTACCGCTCGGGGCGAGCAAACTGGATCGCACCTAGGCGGAATTTGGTGGAGGTGCAGGGATGGTGACGGCAGTTTGGCAGTCAGGAAGACAACGAAGTTTCTGAGAAACTTCATGGGGCTCACTCACGCCCGCAAAGAATTGAATGACTCGGCGATGGCGAAAGCACAAGCATGCCCGCCGCTATCGGCCATGCTCAATTTAAAGCTGATAACGAACTTTCGAGATACGGCTTGCAGATTAACCATAACGGGCTGGAACAAAGTAGAATCGGCTCCAGCCTGAACGTGGTCAACGAGATAAATCCGGTCGCGTCATGCACCACCAATAAAACAGTACAAAGATTCGCGCAGTATAACGCACTGGAATAATAACACACGGTTTAATAGGTACTGTGTGGTGTAAGAAACCTGTTGAGTAATCGGCCCAAGAGTTTTTCTACCAAAAGTAGAGAATACTGTATTCTAATATCTCCTTCCTCGTGTTATTTGCACTCAAAATATAAAGTACGTAAAACGATATATACTCACAGCTCTCTATCTTGAGTCCGCAGGTCTGCCGATCGAACGGAAAGTCTCTGAAGTCCATGGGACACGAAAGCCTCAGCGACACTCTGCAGTAAAGCAACAGTGGCTGCTTTTTAACCTCAACGCTTGGATTAATATAAAACTTGTTGCTTTTTTTTTGCAATACCACTAAAAGCTCTTACTTGGAGAAAGACATTTTCACGGACGGGGCTGTCAGGGACGGGCGCCTGGCTGCCACCACTTTGTTGAAAAATAAGTGTTCATAAAGCTGCGGTTGTCTTAGCAGTGCTAAAAACACTTTTCGCGTTAGACACAAGATAACCATAAATGCAGGTTTTTATTCAAAACCGGTTCAGTAAGTGCTTCTTATCTACACACTAACTTCACTAACTTCGAGTCACCGCTTAAGTGTTGCCATGATCACGTCTGGATTGAGCCCTCAGTCAGGTTTGTGAGACGTACGTACGATGGAAAACAGTGAGCGCTATATGTGAAAAAAAAAAAAAGATTACTAATTTGATAGCTGAACATACCTATTCGCTTGTGTACTCTTAGCATGTCTCAAATGGCGAGACTAAATGGAGGTGCTGTGCATTTAGTGGTTCGAACGAGAATAGGGAAAGATGTCAGTATTTCGTTGCCAAAAACAAGCCCGAGAAATTCATGATATGTCTCCGCGGATGTTCGGAACCTATGTGTGTTACTGGCTTCTTTTGACCGTTTATTCTCGAAGGCTGTCGAGTCGATATGAATGGTTAGCTATCGTTTTTAACAAGTGGATTCGATATTAAAGATTTTGTGAATGTGGAGATGTTGTCTTAATAGAACCGTGAAGACGACTTTAAGGGCAGCTTTTGTGATCAGCCTGGGGAGAATTGCGTGTACTGTCGGGGACAAAAGTGGTATACTCCACGCGGCGGGAGCCGGAGCAACAGAAAACTGCGTTGCAACGTCATCTACAGGCGCCATCTCGGACCCAGATAGCCAATGCGTGTCCTTTATTATCAGCAGGCATGTCGCTTGGCTCGTTTCAATATTTCAGAAATGCGCTGCTTCCACGACTAGTTAGCCACGCGCGCGCGGGCATTCGATCACATCATGACGGTGCGCGCGCCGGCTCTCAAGCCATATCTCGAACGCGCGTTGAAAAAAACAAGACACAAAATGAAAAGAGGGCTACTGCTGCGGCGCCGCTCGGCATTTTGGCGAGCAAAAGCACGAAACATTGAAACGAGTCAAGCGACATGCCTGCTGATAATAAGGGTCACAGATTGGCTGTCTGGGTCCGAGATGCCACCTGCAGATGGCATTGAAACGCAGTTTTCCGTTGCTCCGTCTCCGCTCGCGTGGAGTATACCACTTTTGTCCCCGATAGTACATTCCGACTTCGCGATGCATTAGCTCTTTCAGATACAGAGATGCGATCACATATTATAAGCCAAGCACTTTTGTTTTTGAGGGCCCAATGGGACAAAAAGAGACGAGAAAAAAAAAGCTACTTTGTATTCGCAAGTCACAAACAGGAGGAAGAGCAGGGAATCGACGTGGATTTGGGAGGCATTCAGGTAAAATCAATTGCCATTAACGATGAAAACTCGCACGAAGTGGGCAAATTTATTTATTTCCGCTTGCTGTAGCCAAGCATGATGGTATATGTCTGGAGGAGGTTTAAAAATTAAGGGGACATTTAAGCTCCATCTTAAAGGCATGACGCAATGAATGATTATTTGTTACTTTATTTTTAATTGCTACCTCTTTCTAATTGCATGCACTCATGAGCATACATCAGTAGGCATTCTCAAATACGCTATACTTCACGAAACACACCAGGTATCCCCTTAATCAAGTCTAACGAACTGGCCTCAGTGGCCTAGGTTTAGCTTGTCTGACGCACTCCCTGAGGGTCGTGGGCGCAATTCCCAACTAATTACCCCAACTTTGTTTTCAGCGTAATTAATTTACTTTGCATCCTCATATGTCATAATCGCATTCTAGTCATGCTACGACATCATAGTCGCAATTTAACTCGAGTTTTATTCGTTTTCATTCCACAGTTCAACGTGTGACGTCACAACCCTCTCGACATATCCGGAACTAGTGTGACAACGCGCTCGGCTTTTCCTTCGAATGTCCGCTCTGACGCTGTCGCGCTGAAACTGACAAACACATCGTAACAGTCGGCAACACATGACATGCTGTGACAGTGTCATGCGTGTCCCCGAAGGGCAACTTCTACTGGATTGAGAGCCCGGGAAGAAATGACTTTATAGTACCGGGTATTAGACACCTTTAGCATGCCGTGTGCTGTGTGTCCGTTAGCGTTACCGGAATACCGGGAGCCCGCCCACCGCCAATGCTGCGTATGCGCAGATCGTCTCGGTGGCGCCAGATGGCGCTAGGTACCCAGCAGCTGCACGCACCCTCCCGCATCGGTACCAATCAGCGCGTTCTCACTGGCTGCGTGTGGAAACCCGGTACTCCGGTAACAGTAACGGTAACACGGTACACGGTATGCGAAAGGTGCCTATTGTCGGGTCTCGGGCCCGGCGCTCATTAGTCAGTCCGGCTGCCGACAGCCTGGTAAACATCCGAATTCACACGCCGCTACCCAGGACGGCGGTCAATTCTTTGAACAAGACTGGCCACTTCAGAACTTGGAAAAAAACCACAACTCGTTCCGCTCTCCACAGCCTTCCACCCCAGGCCATCGATCGATTGTCATCACTTCGCGGTTAATCTCCTTACACCTGCTAGTGTGACGTCGGAAGGAGCAAGGGACGTCATGACAATCGGTCGATGCCAATGGCCGGAGGGCCTTGTTTGAGGGGCACTTGCTGCCGTTACTTTATGAGAGAAGAAAATGCCCGCAAACGGCCCAGCGGAAATGCATGACACAAGGTACCGGGGCATACCTTACGCTATAGAGTACGGTGCCGTCAGGGTGTATGCGGGCCAGGGCATTGGGTTTCAGCAGCAGATGGAAGCGCCCGTTTACTTCGTTTACGAAGAACGGGTCTGGCAGCCACAGCCTGTACGGGTCGCCAACGTTGATGCGCTTCAGCTGACCGGACATGTCGTTGAATCCCAGCCGCTCGTCTTTCCACCGCTGGCGGAGCGTTAGCTGCACGCTGTACTCCTGCGCACAGGCATGGCAAGGTTCTTTAAGGGGCAAGCACGCTGTCGCGGTCAAGTTTCACTCACTAATCTACGGTTCTTTCACGTCTTTATTTTCCAGTTGCAATTTCCCTTAGTATTTTCCAGTAGTTCTGGTGCTCTAACTACGTTGAGTTTCAAATGCAGCGGGCTGATAACCGGTACTGCTCTAAAAAACCTATCGTCAGGGTACTACAGGCTGCATCGCTTTATTTATTTATTTATAAATACTATCGTCCTGGCTTGGTTTGTGGGGGTCTAGCGTACCTAAGCGACTGAGGCTGTTAGGGACGCCGTTGTGAAGGGCTCCGGAAATTTCGACCACCTGGGGTTCTTTAACGTGCACTGACATCGCACAGTACACGGGCCACTAGAATTTCGCTTCCATCGAAATGCGACCGCCGCGGCCGGAATTTCGGATTAGAAGCCGGGTGCCATAAGCACTGAGCCACCGCGGCGGCTTAAATACTATGGTCTTGAAAACAACGACCATGGCAGGCGAGTATACACAGTAACACAAAGTGAACTGCTGGTCTGTAGGCGCTGAGCAATGCGTACAGACCCTCTACTGCCGACGCGAGGCAACAAACTCACGGCCAGAGCAAGATATTCTTGCGTGCAAAATTGGTGTTGTGTGTGCCAAGAGCTACCTAGTTGCACTAGCACCTCCACAAGTGCGATGTCCAGCCCCCCACACCTATCAACAGAGACATCTCCCTCGGTTGCCTCAACCCGGAGGCTTGGGGCAACCCGTAGGCTTTTCTATCCGATAGTAAGCTTCGCATTTCCGTGTTCTCTTCGCAGGTTGGCTCGTAGCAAAACGAACTTAGCGCAATGCTGGGTACTTACCATTTTCTTATCGTCGATGTCGCTTATGGAGCGGAAGTACAAGTCGGTGCTGACTACCACAGGGCCTGGAACATGAAAGACGAGAGCCGAACTTGTCAGATTTGGCGCAGGATTTGAGAGTCGCCGCATACATAGGTTACACGAAAAAAAAAGTTATGTGCACGATTATTCCTAACCTGCGCCATCGTCCGAAGAGTTTCGTAGCCTGAGGCTTTAGCTTTTCTTAAAAGAAAAATACGCTGGCGGTTTAATATTGTTAAGCCCGAAACATTCTGCGAAAGCAGTTTTTTTTTTGCAGCTGGACGCCACGTACTTGAAAGCGCAATTGAGGTGTCCACTGACCCAGGGAGCCAGTTATGCGCGTCTTCAACTTTTTCATCATCTATGCCAATTTACCCATGGCGGCCTATGCTCCAGTGCCGCGTTTCTGCAGCAATTTTGTAAATGCCAACGCGTATTGCTCCAGTGCCGTATTTCCGCCACAACACTGTCCACGCCAACGCATGCTGAACACATCTCTGTCATCACGGCCCCATAGCTCAAAGCGGGAGAATATTAGTTAAATAGTGGTATTAGTTGACTACTTCGTGAGGCCAAAGCACATGAGCCCACCTGTAGACTCGTTTGTTCCCGCTGGTCGTAGCCTCTTGTCGTACTTCTCAGGTTTGAGCAAATCATTTAACGTCCGGGCAGCATAGCTGTCGACGTTGTTCCTGTCACGAGACAATGTCGTGGGTCAGCCACGTAGGCTCAAGCATGATAGCTAACGCATCAGGCGACAAGCTCGTAAGCAAAGCAGGATGCTGCACGACAAGAAGGTAACGTGCTAACGCAGCGAGGGTTTTCAGTGATTAACTTGTTTTTTCATTTATTATATTGCGGCACAATGCTCGATAAGATAGTAGCATGCCAACACAGCGAAATTCTTCGTTGATTAGCGTGCTTTTTTTATTATACAGCAAGTTGAAACTTTCGGGGCTGGTTTGCACGCAGAGCTACGATTAAAGAACCTGAATGACACCATGCGGTTTGCCTTGCCAAAATCCAAATGTTTGTGTTCGGTTCACAAGTATGCACTTGCTGAGAAAGAGCATATAAAGAGGATGCTGCCAAGATGTAAGCATTGCAACACCTTCGAATAGTTCAGCAAAATAAAGATAGGATGTGCGCATGCGTCCTCTCCATAAGTATCGCGCAAAGGAGCCATGTGCAGTTGCAAAAGCCGGAAGCGAGACTTGTATTGGAACAGTCCTCACTGGGCGTGGCAGACTTCCCAGAGGACAAAACATGTGGCGATACAAATAATTCTGTTGAAAAGTGGCTGGCTGTTATGGGGAATCATGATTACACGATGAAGCCTGGAAAAGGATAAATGATACTGATCAGAAAATTGGTGGCGTCACTTTCGAAGAGGGGCGGCTCCGTTCAATGAACCTCTCACTTATTCTGAGGGTTAAGTACTATGTAAAGTAAAAAAGAGTGTTAAGTAAAGAGTGTCAACTAAATAGAGTGTTAAGTAAAAGAACAAAATCACTGTAAAGACCCACATGCAAAGTTCATTAACACATCCACTGCGCCTTGCATCACAATCGATGCGCGTCGCCCTGTGGAACACACCAAAGAAGCACTTCGCTGGTCATCTATTTTGAAGAATGGACTGCCGATTTCATCGCGTACGCCTCGTGATACTCAGTTCTGCTAATATCGTGCAGGGAACGCTCGTGCTTTAACCTATTTTATGTTAATGTTTAATTGAGTAGAACAGCGTTCATACAGTGACAGCCGCTTTGTTCGATCAGCTCGATAACAGTACATGTCACGCGAGCGTGCGAGGTGTGACATATTTGCTCCTGGCAAAACAAGAACAGATCAAGCTTACCACTTGCACTTGCGGGTGTCTCCGTGCCGCCGGCGATGATCAACACGGGCGGAGCTGTCGCTTTCTTTGAGAGGGGGCCGAAACACGTACCCCTTTGCTTCTTCCGTACTTCTTTCCATCTTGACTACGTACTCCTCCTCCCAGCTTTCACTCTGCGCTAAGGCGTCCTCGGACGCCATCTTTGCTCCAGTACGACATTTCTGTCGCTTTCTTCTGTCGCCTCCTAACGGAGGCGCAAGCAATATTCGTTGCTCCTTGTGGAGGAAGAGTGATGCTCTTTTCCTTCTTTCCTCTTGCGTGCCTTCATAGGCAAGTCTCAAAAGATTGCAGGGCCTCTGCTGCCTTCCCTCTATCGCCTCTTTGTGCTGCCTCCTTAGAGTCGATTGGGGCCGCCGCCGTGCTTTGATATGTGGCAACGTGTTTACTTCTCTCCCGTCGGAGCGATTCGACACGGCGCCGCGCGAGATAGGCCACTAGTTTTAGTAAAAAAAATGGTCGTGCTCGTTGTGCTGGAGCACCTGCTGACACACTCGCTCCGACTTTGAGCGCCTGCCAGTAACGACAGTTACACACTTATGGCTGTAATGGCGTCTCGTTCTATCTCAGCACGTATGCCCATAAACAAGAGACGTTAATAACAAAACACACTAATACTACGTACGCCCTAAACAGAAAGGAAGGAAAAGGTAACAAGCGGTCCTCTAGCGCACTCCCTTTTATATCAGGGAGTGTCATATATCAGTTATATAAGGGAGCTTGCTCCCGTTTTACTCCCATATATAGTATATACTCTTATAGAGCAAAGAAAAATGCCGCTGTGTTTGTCAACTTGTCGACTGCTTTTTGGTGCGAACCACGTAAGTCAGAAAGTAAGCAGCCGGGGATCCTAATCATGCAACCTGTGCGCATTTCGATGCTCAGCTCCCCAGCTGCATATAAAAGTGCGCTGAAAATCGTGATTAGAGGTTAGTTGAACACCATAAATTGTGATCATTTTTTTTTACTTTGGTGCATCCTTACCGCTCTCGGCGCCATTTCTAATTAAAATGATTGAATGTGGCGGCCTTGTGTTGTTGCCTCTGCCAGGAATGGCTAGTCTGTGGTGTCTCTTTCTTTTGGTCTTTCATCTGTTTCGCGCAGTACCACCCATAGTGAAAAATATGCTGGAGGATAATTAAAATGCGGAGGTGACCGCCTGAATGCAGACGGGTAGCTTCATAGCAGGCGACGTCGTGCACGATGTAGCTATGAAAAATGCATTTTAGCTCTAATTGGAAGCCGCAGTGCAAAAGTAATGGAAGCAGCAAAAAATAGTGGAAGCTTATTGGAAAAAGCAGTGCAAAAATAGCGGAACATGGAAAGTAAATGACTGGTAAGTGACTCCTTAGTAAAAGGAAAGTAAATAATTACAATCATTTGTAAATTAGACATTAGACGCTGCTCGAAAATAGGATGCCAGCGCATTAAGCCTATTCAAGTGCCCCTGTCGACCGTCATTAGTTCCGCCTTCACGCCGCAGCCCCCGTGTTTTCCACTATACCCGTAATCTTCTAGTTCACTGTAGAGTGACGGATGGCGGTATGTGCTTCTGTCCAGAACTCTTTCATTATTCCAGTTTGGTGGTGAGGTGATGGTGGTGGCGACAAACTTTAATCAATGTTTTGCGCCCCCTGAACTGAGAGGGCCCGTGGACCTGACCACCTACAGCCTTTGCTGTTTGTTGCGTCTGCTGAAACCGCTGTCTTTGGTCTTCTAGGCTTGAGCTGGACATCACGGCCTCCCACTGCTCAGGTTGATGGTTTGGGATTTTCGGCGCAGCTTCTCTGCTTAAAAAAGTGAGTACTCCTATCTGACCACTGCTCCTGTGCTGACGGATGGCGGAGTCATCTGGAAGTTGCAAATGAAGGCTGTTTCCATGTGTCGCCATTATCACGTGAAAAAAAGTTTATATATTTGCTTGTTTTACCTCTTAATTTATCTGCCGTACTGTTATGTCCATGGGTTTCTTTTAATGCATTCATTTAACTGATTTTGTTTCCAGACGGTAGTGCGTTTATCAACAATCTCGAAGTTTGCAACTTGAACACAGTGTTATTGACCGTGGGTGTCTCATCAGTTTATCTGACAACCGGGATCGCTGCAGAGCTTGACAGCTTGTACTACATAACGACCTCTGGGCATCGAACCGAAACAGAGGAGTAAAGTAAGTGTAACGCGTAAAAACTTCTGGTCGAATCCTTACGATATACTGCGACCGGGAACGCCTGTGCAGGGGATAGGAACGCACCCCGCAATTTGCAGTGCTTTCCTGTCACGCATCAACGACACTTGGATGCCTTCGTTGTCCACAGAACGTGGTGTACACGTATTCGGTTATTACGCAATCACACACTTGTACGGTACGTACGCGCTAACAAAACACTTCTACGGTATGTCCGAACACGTTCAAACAAGACAGTGCTTGAACGCTTATGTGATTTAAAATGTACTATCGGGGACAAAAGTGGTATACTCCACGCGGCGGGAGCCGGAGCAACAGAAAACTGCGTTGCAACGCCATCTACAGGCGGAATCTGGGATGGAGACGGACAATGCGTGACCTTTATTATCAGCAGGCATGTCGCTTGGCTCGTTTCAATGTTTCGTGCTCGCCAAAATGCCGCAGTTTTCCGTTGCTCCGTCTCCCGCCGCATGGAGTATACCAATTTTGTCCCCGATTGTACGTACCTTATTGCGATTTCAGGAATGACATTCAGTACATCCGTTTTATAGTGAGGTTTACCTCTTTTCGCTGTTATGGGAATGACTAATGGGCTTTTTGGCTCTGCGCATCAAGTGGTACTATGCTTGTTGGCGTGTCGGTATTTGCTTCACCAGTTGAGACCATTGGTAGAATTAGCCAATCCGTCACTTCCTTCAGGACTTCCTTCGCACTTTCGGCAGGAAGTCCATGACTTCCTGAAGGAAGTCATGGACGACTTGGTCTAGTTCTTGCTGTTGATAGCTGGGCCTAACCGACAACACAGGCCTCTGTACGCAGCGGCGTGGCCGGAAATATTTTTCGGGGGGTGTTACACGCCGCCGGTAGAAAATAAAAAGAGAGCCTGCGTCCAAACAATACCGTAGTCATTTTTTTTCTGCTGTAATAACATCCGGAGAGTTAGTTGTTTCGTTCAGTGTAATATCTGCATAATACGAGTGCCCCAAAGTACTCTGAGGATTTAATTCGTAAAGAACATTTATTTTCTCACAGAAAAATACTCGTACAAAAACCGCGCGTATTAACAATAATTTCACGCAATATACAACACAAAAGCTTCTGCTATACAACAAAGTCAGCAACAGGGAACGAATGGCATTTGTCATAACTTCTGCCCCATGCATGTTAACCTGCGCCCGGACGGAGAGGTGCTTTAAAAAAAATGCACTTTTTATTTTCGCTATAGTTTACGATCATTCGAGTACAAAGCAAATGATGAAAAAAATAGGCTGGCGTTAAAGGTACGTTTAATTGGGTGAACTGTGCCTACAAATAAAACGAGTGCCATGTTTCTTGTGATGGCGAAGAAGAGTGGTTATATTCTGAAATAACTTCCGCTTCTCATTAGACCAAGAACTACTTTTCTCGACAAACCGGCACTCTTCTTATATTCGTTTTTACATCTTTATATATCGATGCGGCGTGAATAGCACGCGCAAAAAAAAAAAAAAAAGCCGTAAGGAAGGGGGAAAGCAGCGCTAAGAAAGTTTCGGGGGTTTTCTGACATCGAAACAGTGCGAACTGACTTCACTTCGCCTGAACGCAATCAGCTACCCTTGCGGCGAAAATTCCTATTACAATGTCTGCGTGACCCTACTTCGGGGCAATAGTTCGGAGCAGTGTCGACGTCGCCTAGTCCGA
Organism: Amblyomma mixtum; assembly: GCF_055824585.1. Taxonomy (NCBI): domain Eukaryota; kingdom Metazoa; phylum Arthropoda; class Arachnida; order Ixodida; family Ixodidae; genus Amblyomma; species Amblyomma mixtum. The sequence goes on from NC_143012.1 coordinate 10,669,285, forward strand.
GCAGATGTGCGCTCGCCGTCGCATAATGCTGGCGCTGAATTTAACCCGCGTAATACCCAACCTAATGACGTCAGGCCGTGTCTCCATTCTTGAGGTGCACGTCACTGTGGAGACTACACGTGCGCATGTACGCCGTTCCGAAGTTGGTTGCCTGAGTAAACGCCTGTCGTGGACCAACAGGTGAAGCACCTTAGCGTTGCGAAAATAACGCAACTGAATGAAACAGTCAGAATAACTCCTCACAAGGTGCTTGAAATGATTGCTAGTCTTACACCCGTATAACGTTGTATTTAACCACACTTGTACATCCACGAGCCGTCTTCAAATGACTAGTTGGCGGTAAAACAAAATCTGCGCGCAATGAATAACTGCTACTTGCCGCCTCCGCGCACGTTTCCTCATATGGACATTTCGCACGAACTTCGAGTCGCCCAACTACTGAAGCTGAACACCTAAACTAGAGCTTATATACTTTAGGCAAAACAAACCGGATGAGCCACTTAAACGCACGCAGAGTGGTTGCCTCCAAGTAGAAAGGGAAAAAGGGAATATAAAGTTGATAACGTCGATAAGCACGTGATGCCCTTGCTCGGGTTCGGGCCTGCGTACAAGAAGAGGTGACAGATGTTGCAGGCATTTGAAGAATTGGCACGCCACTAGGGACTGCACAGAAAGACACAGCGTTTGCATTAGGTGGCCGTGATTGTCTGGAACTAGACTTTTGCAGTAGCTTTCTTCGGTGAAAGTTTGTTAGTGCTGATGCCTCAGTACGAACCGTAACTGTCTCCAACCTGAGTACCTTAAGGGCTTCCTCTCGTGCTGACGTTACACTTTTGTATACCTCCACAGGCCTTACACACGGCAGAAGAACGTTGACGAAGTAATACCTTACCACTAGTGTCACCTCTCGCAGGACATGCTGTTAAACGTCATTGTAGTGGAGGATGCATGTATAGGGTGCTCTTGTACGCGGGTTATAATCTCTATGACGAGGTATCCGCTGCTTACACTGTCCTACGCTGCAGCTTGACTTGTATCGGTGTCTTGGGGCTAACAAGTACCGTTTGCACGATGAGTTCCATGGGATCTTGCACTCGCGAGCATGCAAGGACTTGGTACCTCCTGAGTAATTTGCAAAGTGCAGCCTTCAGTTCCAGCAAGGCGAACCGGTTGCCGATGCACGATTTGGGCCCAATACCGAACGGCATGTATGCCCCTGGGTGAATGTCTTTGGACGCTTCGGGGGCAAATCGTTCCGGCTTGAAGTGGAACGGGTCGGGCCATAGCTGAGGGTCGTGATGAAGGTGCCAGACCGGTGCGAGCACTTCGCAGCCGCCAGGGATGAGCTGTCCGAGGATGGTGGTGTCGGTGCGACAGTGGCGCGACACCAGAAGCACCACGGGAGGGTAGAGACGCAGGGCCTCTTTGACGAACATGTCGAGGCGTTCAAGCTCTTGGAGCTGGCCGTAATCGAGATCCTCGTCTGCCGGGTACCTCTTCATCAACTCCTCGTAGACCTGAAAGGAAAAGATGAAAAGGACAAGAAAAAACATAAAACAACAGAAATGTGAGGTCATGCAACAGAAAGAATAAGTAAAACGAACGCCTTGCAACAGTATCCTTCTTCACGTCGTCGAGAACAACTGTACTAATCAGAATTCTAGTGCAAACTTGACCAGCCTTTACACTGTGCGCTTAAAACTCGTGTACTAAATGAACGAATTAAAAACCATAGCATCTGCTCTCCTCAGTTGAGGACAGACCATACGCGAAATGCCGCATGCATTTTTTGCAGAAATATAATCGCACACGCAGAACATGTACAGGGTTGGTCAGAAGTTCCCAGGCCACATGGTCCGCTTTTAATCAGTATATCCTGGCACTTAAGATTCCGATGGAGCTATCGAGGTTCTCAGATGGTAGAACAATCCTTCGTCTATTCTCTACAGATATTTTGAGCTTCCAGGGTATCACAACAGCCTGACTATGTTGCTCAAAAGCAAACCCTGTGGCCTTGGAACTTTTGACTGACCCTGTACCTCTTTGACGGTGTAATTCTCAGAACTGGAACTAACTGGCGCTGGGAGAAGTATAGTGATCTGCGACAGGCCTTGAAATGCAGCGCAGTACAGCTGTCATTCGAATGTGTACGGGGCAGGTAATTTGTATGGGCTCTCACATATACACACTATCGCCTGCATCTTACTCTGGCAGCTCGCTGACTTGCAGCTGCTTCTCTCCGAACCACTGAGTAGACGGGCAAGTGGTCAGCATATGTGGCGAGCCTAGAATTTTTGGGCACTCTGAAGTTGCTGCCGGCATATTCTGACCCCTCCGGATACCTTTACTCCGAACAAAAACAAAAAAAGAAGGCGCTCTCAGCAGCATTCGTAGACGATGCGAGATCATTTCAGTGGTGTTGATGTGTTGGTTCTCATGTCTCTTAATTTGAAAAACAATGTAACAGTTTTGCCAAACGCTGGGGCCTTGTAATAGAAACTTAAGGACGTTAGTAAGAATTGATGCCTCCTGGTATATCTGAAGAGTCATGCAGGCAGGAACACACCAGTTTCTTTGACTATGTTGTAGCTAACAGGATGCTTTGACTGTGGACTGCACCGCGGCGGTAGACTGGTTGTTTGAGTATCCGCCTCGCATGGGGGAGGTGCGTGGTTCGATCCCCTGTGCCTCCGGGCAGATGAAAACACCTTGTGCCATTGCGCTCTTTGTCCAAGATGCTCTAACGCAGTAAAAATTTATCGTCATCGTCAGCGACTGTGCAGAGCACAGGCGTGCGGCGCCGTTTCGCGTTAGTTTGTTTTGTAATTTCTTCCATGTCTCACGGCTCAAAATCATCAAACCGTAGCGCAGAAGCTACATCTTATGCTGATGAAAGGCCTAACCTAGGTAAACTTAAAGCGGCTGGCAGTTTCTAATGGCATTGTTAGTCCGTCCCGTCATGTGTGTTGCTTTAATTGTCATAGTTAAGCTTTGTTTATTGTCTGATAGAACAGTTGAATACGGACATGAAAAAAGAGAATCCAGGGGATTAATTCAACAGACCTTTTTACGATCTAAACAGGCAAAATACAATGATAGGTTAAGAAATAAGATGAGAAAGGTGACCCTCGATACTGAACATAATGAACAACAGATGACTACATTCAGTGAGACACTGAAAGTTGTAAGGGAGGACGTTTGTTGAGGCCAAGTAGTAATATCACATTTGGACCACAAGGAAAAAACCAACCTGAGAATAAGAATGGGTTGGTGTGTGTTTGACAAGCAAACCAAATCTATGAACAGTAGCCTACAGACATCACTCATGAGAAAGGAGTATAACTGTTGAACCCTGCCAGCTTTGAACTGCGGTGTCGAGACTTCGAGGTTAACTGAAAACTAAGACCATTGCGGCGACCCGCACTGGAGCAATGCGAAAGCAAAACGTTCGCATACTGTATCGCCGTCCGTGGCTGTTCTGACGTCCATATACTATACAGACGTGCATGTCTATATTGTCGTCTAAGTGTATTATTTCGTGTTTAGTTAACTATTTATACCTCATCAACCAAAATTTTTCCATGGCAACATTTTGTCAATCACACTTTCACACATTTATCTTCAGAGAACGACTTTGCGGGCAATTTTTACTGACGCGACAGAGTAGTATAATGCTCTCGCATTAATAATCTCAATATCAAATTAGGGCAAATTAGGGTGCCGTCAAGAGGGAGACAGAGGCGCATGGATTAGATTACGCATTGGAGTTCATAATATCCTAGCCAAAATCATGATCAGTGAGCATGGGCATGGAACACAAAGAGAAGGTAACTGCCGATCCTTTCCGAGAGAATAGAAAAAGTTGCGCGGTCTTACTCGGGCCGCGGCTGGCCCAGCATGGGTCGAGGAGGTGAGTCTGCAGATAACGCATCCTGGCAGAAAGGATAGCGGCCGCAGCGATTCTCGCGATTGATTACGCTCTATTTATGGTAATCATTCGTAATTTTTAAAGTGGCATATATTTGAGTCCTAACGAAAACTAACGAAGGCTAGCGAAAAGGGTTTAGCTTAAGTTAAGGACAACACAGCGAGCTATGGAAAGAAAAATGACATGTATGACATTAACAGACAGAAAGAGAGCAGATTGGGTCAGGGAACAAACGCGGGCTAATGACATCCTAATCATAACTGATATCAAAGAGACGAAATGGGCATGGACAGAATATGTAACGCGTAGGCAAGATAACCGAAGGTCGTTAAAGGTAACGGTCTGGATTCTAAGAGAAGGCGACCGAAGCAGGGGGCGGCAGAAAGTTAAGCGGGCGGATGAAATTGATAACTTTGCGGGGATAAGGTTGTCGCAACTTGCACAGGTCAGGGTTAATCGGAGAGATATGGGAGAGCATTTCTCCTGCAGTAGGCGTAGTCAGCATAATTACGACGATAGGCTTTCTTCCATGCGGCAGGCGTTACCTTATCTTGCTCCAGCGGGTGCTGCGCCATCAGGTGAAGGATGAAGGACAGCGTGCTCGCCGTGGTCTCGAAGCCAGCGAGCAGGAAGAGCAGGCTGTTGGCCAGTAGCGTGTCGTCATCGATGGGCGCCAGCGCGGCTGCAGGCTGCTCCGTGCTGGCCTCGTGGTCTTGCTCCTTTCGTCATACAGAGGAAAAAATGGTGGAAATCCACGTTACTTTCTTCACTGATAATCCACGGTAGAAAGAAGGTGGGAAGATGGTTCTTGATACACGCAAAGTGGACAAGGGAGGGGAAAGCCCCAGGGTGCTTGCCAACGTTTCGACAAGAGGACTTGTCTTCGTCTGGGCAAAGCGTTCATCACTGGTTGGGTTTAAATAGGAAATAGAAAGCCTATTTAAACCCTGCCAATGATGAACGCTTTGCCCCAGACGAAGACAGGTCCTCTTGTCGAAACGTTTGCAAGCACCCTGAGGTTTTCCCTCCCTTGTTCTCTTTGTGATCTTTACTGATAAGGCAGGAAATGAACCGTTTGTTTGATTTCCAACTATGCCGACAGCGCATAGCATACAAAAAAAGAGACTTTGTTGGCCTAAGTCGACGTAAGTGCATGCGTTTATTAACATGTGTTTGACCTGTTTTGTTGAGAACTTGCTAGTTCGAACCTAACGCTCGACCATGATCCGTTTCGGGCCTTGGCCGTGCGCGGAAACCGCCATGCGTGCAGTAAAGACGCTTCCTCTTTGCTGTCTTTCACGATCCTATTTTTCATGCACATAAAGCGTCCGCAGCCCTGCCATGAAATCAAACCAAGTGGTTCTCAGAAGAGCAAGCGCCAAGTTAGCTGGCCTGCGGCCGCTGTGAAGGTCTTTCCATCGGGCGATGCCGATACGCCTCCTCTCTGGACTATTGTAAACCGGTTCCACTGCTGCTCCCTCCATGCTAGCGCTAGGCGCACAGCGAGAAATGGCGACGCCCGGGGAGTGCTTATTGGAAACGTCTATAGATTTGATTAGAGCAGCCGGGGATTTAAGCCGAATACCGCTAGCGCACAAGAGCTCTCTTTGCTGTGGAACGCGAAATATAAAAGATCATCATCATGAACCAACGCTGGAGGACAAATTTTCAAATGTTCGCACCTTGGGGGATTTCCCTAAACATTTGACCAGCACTGTTCCCACTTCGAGTTATTGATCGATTCGCTCTCGCCCTACCACAGGGTATCCATCCCTGTTAACTCGGTTGTTAAAGGGACTGCCTGCGAAGCGGTGGTCCCTGTTTCGAACTCCGGAGGTGGACGAATTTTTCTTTTAACTACGAAGTTTCTGCGGAAGCTGTATAGCTTTTCTTTGTAGCCGTATGGCTCCGCTCGGGTGGATGCCATTCAGTAAATACTCCGTTAATACAAATCTTCGCCTTGGGGGATTCCCCGAAACATTTTACCTACAAATTTAATGCCTCTAGCTTCCACTCGCCTCCTACAATTTACCGTGCCCTGCACGAGCGGCGGCCATCGGTTCTGTCGGTTCCCGCTGCGTTTGTCTTCTCTTAGAATCTACTCCGGCCATGTTATCTGCTTCCCGCATGACATGCGCATTTCCTCTTATTGAGTTCGACTAGGATATAGCTAACTTGCGGTGGCAGCGACTCGGCCTAAACCACAGTTGTTGCTTCTGAGCTGGAAGTGCGAACTGGCGAGCCACCTACCTGTGCGTCCAAGAGCAGCTGCAGGATGTCCACCCTGCGGCCACCACCGCCAGTCCCCTTTGCAGTGGCAGCCTTCTGAGAGCGTCGGCGAGCCTGGACCACGCTACGGACATGGTCGATGATCTCCCAGGTGCGCCTGCGCGAACATGAATACTTTGAAGGGACGATGCCGTAATTTCACCTGTCGGAAGTTTGCGTACAAAACGATACGGTGTTGCGCTAATATGGCGACCACGCTGTTAGCAACTAGCACTCCAGAATGGTTAGGTTGCATACGGATGATTGTAATTTATAGATGATGGCTTAAGAGACGTTTCATTTGATAAGACATATTCGCAAAGAAATGTCACTTATAACCGAAAACTTCACTGGGTGTGACCGACGAGCAGACAAACTGTGCATGCCCGTAATGTTCGTGTGTATGTCGTACACATTCATTGAAAGGATGGTCTGATCCTGAATCAATATATGCTTTGTCGCCAGTTCTTCACAACTCAGGTGCTTCTAGGGTTTAGTTTTGTCAGCAATGTTCGCAAGTAAAAGGATGGTAAATAAGCGGTTTGCATACGCGATAGGCAAGAAACGCTGGTGTAGTGCCACTGTCAACGCCGGGAAAGGCGAAGTTGGCAACGACTGCGCCACACCCGCGTTGTACCACTTCTGTCGGTTTCAGGCTGCAAAATTGTGTCATTTGAGGGAATAGGGCAGATTTTACACATCCATAAGTTAGACGAGCTCTCTCTGCGCAATACCTACCAGGCGATAAACAAGGAGCAGCTTGTCCGCTCGACAGCTTTCAGCTTCCACAGCATTTTCCATTGGACCTGAGTCCCAATGTTTTACACGCGCTGAATGGATGCCGGTAGAAAAACACCAGTATACCTGTAGTGCAGCGTTCCTCTGTACAGCCAGGATGCGCACTGCGCCAGAACGGGGAAGGCCACGAAGCTCGTGGCAAAGGCGGTCTCGGCTTCGTACAGGATGCCTCGCAGCAGCTGTGCCAGCGGGTTATCCGGCTTCTTCTGACCGTCCAGCTGCGCAAGGGCGGACGAACTATATGAAAGGATAACTTGGACTGCTCACAGCTACCGTTCAACATCTGCGGAAAGGCTTCATGGACCTTTGGGGCACTTGTCACAAGTGTGCGTAGCCAGCACAAGACGAAGGTGTGTACCATCTGCTCTCCGCCTTCTTCGGCACAAGGCAAATTCAGCAAAATTTTCTTCTTCTAAAGCGGACTTCTCCGACCTACGGCCCGCTGACCACACCCGGCTCACGGAGTCGTTCCGACCTGCCCGCAATGGGACACAACCCCCAGAAGGGCGTTCGGCCTCCGGCCCGCCGCAACCACGAGGCCTGGTCTCGCCCACACATCGTGCCGGGGTTCATGCATGGATGTTCCTTTCCGATTGGTACGCAGCCAGTCAGCCAAGCTGCGTCTGTTTTCAGTTCGCTCATTCGCATGGATCCCATCGGCAACTTTAACCCGTGAGGCGCCAGTTCCCAAAGGCTTTGAGTGTGAACGAGAAAGAACGCGGTCTTCGCTCAAAAAGTCTAGGATGCAAACAAATTCCTGGGAAGGGGTCAAATGTCGTTCGCGAAGAGCTCAAGGTCTGCACGCAGTAACTTGCTGCATGACAGAATGCAAGAGCTCGTGTTCGTCAACGCTCGTCACGATTACGTCACGATTACACTCGCCGTCAGGATTACAGCGGTGAAACCGAAGACAGCGATAGCAGCACCAGATAAAGCATGGCTTGCATACACGCGTTTTTCCGGGCGATTGGTGAGCGCCGGCACGCGCCCATTATCGCCGCAATAGCAGCGCGGCCCACATGGGGTGGTTCTTGCACGCGAAAACGCAACGCGCGACATATGAGAGCGCTCATGACGCCGAACTACACGCGCATGGAGAGGAGGGCGAGCGCCGCTCTTTTGCCGCCGTAACCGCTGGCTTTCGAGCGTCACGCTATAGTTGTCTTCTTTCTTTTTTTCGTGCTCCGCGTTTGGTACCCTTCAAGAAGGCACAAGACCACGGCCCCATCGATGGGCCATCGAGCAGCTGCGACAAGACAAACATGGCGCCGTCTGTACTCACACGCTTGATCACCTGGGCTACGCACTGAATGACGTGACGGCAGTGTTTGGCACTCTTCCGCTCCTTACTCCAGCAGCAGCTAAGCGTTGGCGTTTTTTTTTGTTTCTGACTCCCCAGATGCCGGAGTTTTGACGAAAATTGGCTCCTTTCACACCTTTCCCACCCCCAAATCACTACACACCAGCCCCGCCGCGGTGGCTCAGTGGTTACGGCGCTCGGCTACTGGCCCGAAAGACGTGGGGTCGATCCCGGCCGCGGCGGCTGAATTTCGATGGAGGCAAAATTCTAGAAGCCCGTGTACTGTGCGATGTCAGTGCACGTTAATGAACCCCAGGTCTTCGAAATTTCCGGATCCCTTCTCTACGGCGTCCCTGATAGCCTGAGTTGCTTTGGGAGGTTAAACCCCAATAAACCAAACCAAACCAACTACACACCTGGTACCCATAACTTTCCGGTCCAGAATGCCGTCACTGTGGAGAAATTGTGGATCTCTACCGTGTGCCATAGGTCTGCAAGAAAAAGAAGGCAATATCGCTAATCCCTTCCCCAGCCCCTTATTAGTGGGAGGCCGCCCTGCTCAACGCAAGCCATGAGGGCCAGAAATGGCATTAAACAGGGCCGCCGTAGCAGCTTCGACTAATGGAATCCTGAAAAGGGACTTCAAAAGGGGGTCCATACTCAATTTAGTCAACAAACATTTTCAACAACAGCTGCCTGTAAGGAATGTAGCCGCGGTAGGGCGGCCAGTGGGCGCTCTTGAAAATTCGCTTCCGGGGGGCCCGGACCTTGGACTGAGCTCTCGCAAAAGCAGATAAGGCTGTGAAGCTGTTGCTCTCCCTTTCGCGCTGAGGTCGACACTTCGTGGACAGTGTGCAGCACCCTTCCACGAAGACCCATATACGTATACTGTACACATAGCGCGTACTGGTAGACGCCGCAGTACAAGCGAAACGAACCATTCGACAACTGCGCAAGTGTTGACTGCGGCGGTCATGGCTGCTAATTCGGCCTAGTGCGAGGATGGATCTGGCAAATCGAAAAACATTTGGGGGACACTTCAGTTGCGCCTTAAAGGAGTATAGACACCAAGCTTTTGTTCTGTGTTTTCTTCTTTCAAATGATGCGTTAGACATTAGTATAAATGGATCACCCTGTGGTATTCATCTACGACGGCTAAATAATTTATAACTGGGTTTATTCTTAACGGTGTTTCGGTTTCATCAACTGAGTGATACCTAGCTATGACATGTAGTTGGTGTCTACGCCAAATGAGGCAGAAAAAAAGCGGCAACGTAACTGCTGATACGTCATTTGTTGTCTAGCCAGCTCTTGAAGTAGGCTCTCTTAAGTGTTGTAGTGAACGAAAACTTTATAAGCGATTGCGCTGCACTTTTTATTTTTGCCTCACATGATTTGAACACGAACTATACTCACGGCCAACGTTCAGTTGTTGAAACTGAAACCGAAAGATCATGAGAGAAGAAATTCAATTATAAATTTTTTAGCAGTCGTAGAAGAATAACACGCAGTGATCCATGCATTCATGGTGGAAAAAAACAGCGCAAACTAAGACAGAAAACACAGGAAAGAGGGGAGATACTACAAGCGCTGACTCGCAACTAAGGTTTATTAGAAAGAACAGAACAGAATATATACAATAACCACCCACGACTGCGTACGTCATAACAGATTACGTGCAAGGCGTGAAAGATGATCTAAACAGGAGCAGCGCGCGTGTGCACCCGGTTATGTAAGTACCTAAATTCTAACCTATCGTGCGCCTTTCATTCCTTGCAAAAAGAGTGTTGTATATCGTTTGCCACTGTCTTGCGGTAAGGAATATATCGGGCAAGCGGGGCGCTGTGTAAATGTAAGGCTCTTTGAGCACCGCAACTTACTCGGCAGTGACTCGCGAGACAACCTTCTCGCACACTGCCGGGTTTGCAAATGCACACCCCTTTTCCCGAAAACTAACGTGCTTTTTTGCCACCAAGATAAGGTGACCCGGGAGCTGATGGAAGCGTTTTTTATTCGAAAAAACGGCAAACGGTGCGTCAGTGATCCTTCAGTGGCCTTGTCAGATTTAGAATTTAGGTACTTACATAACCAGGTGCACACGCGCGCTGCTCCTGTTTAGATCATCTTTCACGCCTTAAACGTAATCTGTTAAGACGTGCGCAGTCGTGGGTGGTTATTGTATATATTCTGTTCTGTTCTTTCTAATAAACCTTAGTTTCGAGTCAGCGCTTGTAGTGTCTCCCCTCTTGTTCTGTGTTTTCTGTCTTAATTTGCGCTGTTTTTTTCCACCATGAATTCACACCAACTAGCCCAAATGTCTGCTTTGCTACAGTTAATCCATGCATTCTAATGTGTATCTAACGCGTGATTCAAAAGAAGATAACAAGCCTCCAAAATTATGTGTTCATAACATTTTAAAGGTACGACGCGATAGTGTTTATCGGTGCCTTTAGCGGCCCGGAGTCCTTTGCATATCACTTCGCTGATACGGTCAACAAGACACAAAAGAGCTCCCTTTAAGCAAGTCGAACAAACGTATCTCGATTGCCTAGTTGTAGCCTGTCTGACTCAGGTTAGATGCGAATCTAATTGCCCCAATTTTCTTTCCAGCGCAATTCATTTACGTTACATCCTTACATATCATAACTACGTTTGAGTCTTGTTGCGACCTTACAATCACAATTTATCTAATGTTTTATTAACTTTCAAATTCTACAGCTCTATGTGTGACGTCACAACCATAGCGACCAATCCGAATTTTCTCGACACGCCGACTCCAGGTTCTCCTTTTAAACGGTTTATTTAATGCTATTGCATTGAAACGAAAACGCCAAGTTTCGGAGCGCAGTATTCTCTCAGACAGGCTAAAAAAAATGTTTTTTTTTCCACTAGGTTGTGGTCCCTAAAAGGGAAGCTGAAACAGTTTTTTGAGAATTCGAGGTTATTCAAGAATTCGAATCTATCAAGCTTCCAGATAAAGCATGCAACGTATTTTTGCACTAGCATTTAAATTGGTGACATAATCGTCGATTAAAATTTCGGCGATGTTTAGGCTTCTCCTCACTACATTAGAGGAGTGCGAGGAAACTCAGCAGTGACGTCATTGTTGCCGAAATTTCACATGTCCGCTGCTTCCGCCTCCATGCTGCTGTGCGTGGTCAGATGGCACCAAACAATGGATCGTGAGCTTCAACTTCGATGGCGTCGGTTTTCTTCCATGGAATAACCGTTTCTTCGCCGGAAACGTAGTGCCGTCACACGTGACGTCATTATCGGGGCCCCTGCCCATCGCTGTGCACTTCAGAGAAGCCTGAACGCCGACGACGACTTATTCGGCGATTACGCCACCATATAAAATGCTAGAGCAAAACGATTTCGCAGGCTTTGCCTGCCCATTTCGCACATTCGGCAACATAAAACTCATCGAATTCTAAAACCGCTTCAGTTACGGATGGTTACAGATGGTAAGGCCCCCTTTTCGAAATGTCGGTTCAAGTCTGTGGTACCACGACTGCTAACCACTTCTATTTCCGATTTTATGTGAAGCATATTAACGTAGGTTTCGGGCCTTCGCGCGACGCCCGGCGGTGGCCACTATTGACCTTGAAGTGAGATCACATGATGTGACGTCACGTGATGACGTCACACCGGCTGCAGATGGGGCCTCATATCGCGCCGTCGGACGTCGCCCGGCGGAGGCCTCCACGCTTCGGTTCGCGCCGTCGCGCGCGACGCGGCGGCGGCGCTACCATCGCTGCATCACGTGATATGTGACGTCACGCCAGGGATGAAGCGGCGCGCGCCCGCCGTCGCGTCAGTCTCTGTGCCCGCAACCGCGCCAGCGTCTTTGCGCCAGCCGTGTATGCGGTCAAGATGCCTCCAAACGCTAAGGACGTTAATAATAAGAATGCAAAACGAAGGCTGCTTCGCATCCACTGGGCTTCACCTTGAAAGCCTCCAACTTTTATATGTTCACGCATAAGTAAACCGTTCGTTAGTTGATTGATTAGTCACGCGCAATGTGCCCCTCACCTGCCACGCCAGCGCGCAGTTTGCGATCACGTCCAGCGACAGTCCCTGCGAGGCCTGCATGACGTCGACTGCTTGGCCCGTCTCCGCCTTCCGGTCCAGCACGTCCATGAAGTCGCCCACGCATCGACTGATGATGGGCGTCATCAGCTTCATCTTAGCGGCGCTGAAGCTCGGGTTGAGCACACTTCTCACGTGCTTCCATTCCTGCCCTAGAAAAGGTTGAGGGGAAGAAAGAAACGACGGATGCCTTCACATAACGGCACCAATCTGCGCATCATCCTTGCCAGCGGATGTCGACAGTTGTATTTTACACGTTCAGGGTGCACCGCGAAAGAGAGAGGAAGACGGAAGCTAGAAAATAGCGGCTAGAAAATAGCGGCTAGAATATAGCGGCTAGAATATAGCGGCTAGAATATAGCGGCTAGAATATAGCGGCTAGAATATAGCGACTAGAAAATAGAGGCCAGAATATAGCGGCTAGAAAAGGTGGACGCCCTTATAAAAATGGCCCTTATAAAATAGATATTTCTTTTTGTCTATTCATAGTCTATAGAGTGTCTATGGACAAAAGTGTACTAAAAGTTTTTGGCCGTAAATCTACGGATTGTCTATAGAATTTGTATTTCCTATAGATTGTTCTCTAGCAGTTGTCTATAGAGAGTCTATAGACTTTATAGAAAGAAGTCTATGGGCAGTCTATAGAGCGTGTAAAAATATTTTTGTAAGTGTGGTGGTGGTGTATCTGGATACGAGTGCGGATAGTTTTTATGGTTTAAGGGGTTTAACGTGCCAAAGCAACTCAGGCAATGAGGGACGCAGTAGTGGAGGGCTCCGGAAATTTAGACTACCTGGGTTTTTTTAACGTGCACCGACACGCACACTAGACGCGCCTCTAAAATTTCACCTCCATCGAAATCCGACCGCCGCGGCCGGGATCGAACCCGCGTCTTTCGGGTCAGCAGCCCTGCGCCGTAACCACTGAGCCATCGCGGCGGCCCCAACGTTTGGACTAATGTGGCATGGCTGCTAACAGTATTCTGTACACGGCTGTTTTATTTATTTATTTATTTATACATACTGTGAGACGAAGTTTTGGCCCTTCGCAGGAGTAGCTTCGAATAAAATCACATGCGAGTAATAGACACTGCAAGACGATGAAACATCAGAGAACGTAGCACCGAAAACAACAAATACCTACGAATTGTTATAATCGCATGAAAGCACGTTCCAATTCGTTTGCAAAATTTTCGGAGTCAGTGATGATGTCTTAGAGAGAATCGCCCTCTTCTACTCTTCTAGAAAAAAAAAATGTTTGTGCGTGATAGTCCTGGCAATTATTGCAGTTAACGGCCCCGTTCTTCGGGTGCTAGTCGGCCTCACTTAAACAAATACAGTTGTTACGTGGAGTTTTCTAGGAATATGCTCATGAATTTGCGTTCAGCGGCTGGTATTTCTGCGCGTTTCCAATGTTTGAATATAGTTTTGCTGCACTAAAGTAGCCGGTGAATGTTGACTTTTATACTTCCCGCCAATAAACTGCACAGCTTTTCCCTGAACGCGCTCTGATTGTATGACATCTACGCTCAAATGTGGCTCCCATTCCACCGTGGCTCCCATTCCACCGTGGCTCCCATTCCACCGTGGCTCCCATTCCACCGTGGCATATTCAAGCCTCAACCTTATACATGCGTTTTAGGCTGCGACCTTCCCGCTTATAGGTGCATCTTTCAGTTTTCTTTGGACCCACAGCTTCCGTGAAGGCATTGTAGTCGAATCTAGAATAAGTGCAGAACGGGTAAATTTATTACTGACTGTTACGCCTAAATACGCGTAATTTTCGACTTCTACAACACGACTGTTCGATATTCTATAATTAAAAAAAACATCGTGTTTTTTTGTGTGTTAGAGACATGTGTATTTTCTTTTAACTTCATCCTCAGGCACTCACCAGTTGGCAGACGCTAAAACACATTTCTACGCAATGATATAATCCTTTTCAGATGACACTTGTTTAAAACGATGCAATCATCTGCGAATTGTCTTATAGACCCATCTCGATGAACTATATCAACCAAATCATTCACGTAAATTAAAAGCGACAGAGGCCTCAACGACGCTTGAACTAACAGGAAGCCCATCCGAAGACAAAAACACGCAACGACGTGTTTCGAAAATTTACAACAGGTACTCACAATAGAAATGGGTCGATAACTGGCGACCGGACATTGAGCAGCCTGCCCACCGTAGCAGGTGGTAATTAAATTATTGATTGTCGAGAAAGGTCATGTAACCTTGTGACGTCATCAAAACCTGCCCATCGGTTTGTGAGCGCCCTAGTTTAAAGACAGCAATATAGATAGCACCAGAAAAAAAAATGATGCATGCGAATTGCGGTACCGCTACAGCATGGCGGATATCAGTGCGAATATGGCGGTTGATGAACTGACAATTGCAAAGCAACTGACGCATATAGAAACAGAAGCTGCAAGTAAAGCCGCGGAGAATGTTAAATCTAATGATACGCATTCCACGCTTAAGGTGACCTAGCCATCCCAACAGTATTTATTCAAAACTTTTCAAAACTAGCGCTCAACCGGTCTTCCTCTTTCTCACTTCGAACATGAGCACGTTCTGCATGATTTCCCGGGCATAACGATTAACGATCGTGTGACTCGTTATAACCCGCATGTCACCAGTGAAGGGTAGTACCTATTAAAAAGAGCAGCGTCTTGTTGTAGGGCTTGACTCCGAACGCCGCTCGAGGCCGATCGTAGAAGACACTGGACTCCTTGATGAAGCACTCCTTTATCATGGCCACGTCACTGATTACCAGGTGCGGAACAGTGCCCTTGTAGAAGCCGAACACTTTGCCGTACTTGGCGATCCATTCTTCCATCACCTGCGTTCGTGTTTTTTTTTTTTTTCATCACATATATTCAAGGCTAGCATAACGCAACTTTTTAATGGCAACTCATTTCCAGTCACGTTCATCTTACTATTCTCAAATGGCCACAGCAACACCTTGGACATATTGTGCGGATATCGGCTACTCGTCGCTGAGTGTTATGAGTTGTGTGAAAAAACTAGTATCAAATGGGTACAAATACGATAGTTGTTTCCTCGTGGAATATTTATCGCTTCAGGAGGGGAGGGGGCAGCACTTGAATCCACCCTTCGTGGCGTAATCAAACATTAGTTCGATATGAATCTTCCTACAAGATAAGTGTGTTAGTACAGCGTCCATTTCCTTGTCTAAACGAGAGCTGGCCTTCTTGGGTTCAAAACATCCGCAATCTCCCACTTTTTTTTTATCGCATCTTGTTCCGATATATTTTTTCTCTTAGGTCAGCGCATGCGCTACTTTTGCTCAGATTCTGTTCACTTGGTTGGTTTTGGCTTTCTTCGTCAGTCGGAAGTTAGCGCCTGTGTTGTGGGTGAATGTTCTCTCCCCTTTTGTACGTCGTCCTGGTTTTGCGCTACTCTTATGTCATGGATCAGTACCGACTTGCCCAGATTTCCACCCTGGTGAATCTTCCTCTCATTGATCAGCATACGGTTACCATTCGAGAAGCGCTAGTTGTTTTCAGGGCGGCGACAATATAATTTAAAATATATGTTAAACTTATTTTTTCTTTCAAGCATGTATGAGATGAATGGAGTTTTCACTCCTGCACATAGCTCGTACGAGCCATTTTAGTCATTCGAGGACAACAGCAGGGATCAAAATGTACTTTTATATCATGGAACGTATATCCTTGAGGAAGAAACCTGTGCATGCTATTCGCGGGTGTTCTGGGTTTGAAACGCACGAATTGATACTAAAACGAAGGCAGCTACAGCACGGGATAGTTACAGTTGAAGGAAAAACAGAGTGCAAGGCCCTCGTGTATAGGCCATCAGTCAAGCTCATAAGCAATGATACTTATTGCCACTCATTGTTGCTCATACTAATGAGCATTCAGTGACCCCGCAGTTCTTATTTGCACGGACAACTCTGGACTCATCCATTCAAACTATGCTGAGCTCTGGGGCTTTCCGAGTGGTCAGACGTACACTCACCGCTATCCTGTCCTTCTTGAACTGCATCCAATTTCCCCAGATGAGGTCGGGCTGCGGGCCGTCGATGCCAAACCTCCGAAAGAAAGCATGAGCCCGACGACGACCGTTGACCCACAGCAGGAACCAGGTGGCTAGCAGCACGACCAAGGTACACAGCAAGATGATGGCGGCTGTACCCTCCATCTGTGACGTCAATGACAGCCGCGATCAAGAAATGAATGTTGTGCCCCTGCATCCGCCTGTGCGACCGATGCTGCTGTTGAGACTAGAGCGTTTGCGCTTGACCATCAAAAAACATTCGCCGAAACAAACAAGAAGGGAAGACAGCGCATGCCTCGGTATTGGTTTCTGCTGGACACGTCATGCGCGTGCTGCACGGGAAAGTCGCTGTTCACAGCACCACGTTACATAACGGAATAACTTCCATAGCTATGACACAGGTCCTACTAGCTAAAGTACAAATGACTAAAAACGCAGCAACTACAGATAACACACGTATCCAAGTCATTGCTTCCCATTCGGCCCATTCTTGCTTTTAGAGCGCAGTCGTTAAGCCCATTCCTTGGGTTGAGCGTCGGTGTTGTCGGCGTAGGCCTTAGGCGTAACCGGCTGAGCGAGCGCAGGAGAATGGTTACTACCCCTTACCAAGGAAGGTAGTTACCATGGTTATCAAGTAGGGAAGCTGGAGGGTGGTTATGGCGAGCTTACAACTGCGGACTGGAGATGGGCGCTAGTCGAAAAACGAGCATGAGTTGAAAATGAAAGAAAAAAGTGGTCTAAAACTGTGTATGCATGTGCGTGGCTATCAAATTATTTAGTTCTATACATAGAGTTTCTCAATATTATCCAGAGGGAAAGGAGGCGGTGCTGCATTTTATCCACCATGGAGAAACGCAGGTATGCCGGGGAAGATAAGGTTTCGTATTTGGCTTGGCTATCCTTCGACACGAAACGTTGATTCAGACATAATGCAACTCTTCTTGCGATAAACCTCAAAAAAAAAAAAAAAAACCTTTCGAAGAATGCTGCGAAAGTTTCCATACCTGCAGCGTAACACTGAACTTTCATTTGCGTTAAATTTAGTTCAGCAATTGAATACGCACTATTGAGATTATTTAATCTGCGCACAAGGCAGAGCATCGTGCTTGAGCAAACAATTCGGAGGCATAATCCACGTTTCCGGCCCAACACTAGACATGCCAAACTAGAAACGTTGTTTTGCCGGCATTCTCGCAGTGGATGAAGTGCTCTTTGAGGAACAGACTGGGCACAAGTTTTCTCTTTAGGTTATATTCAGGATTTTTATTATTATTAGGAGTAATATTTTAGCAGCAGCAAATTCTCATGAGAAACGACTCACATTAGCACATTTTCTTTTTATTTTGCAGATAGCTTTGCAGCGTATGGCAGCCACTTGAAACACGGTTGTTTGTGCACTGAAAGGGGGATTCAATAAAAATATTTTAATAAGGCTTTTAGTTATTGACACTGAAATGCACGTTGAAATAGGGAAATTGAAGGGTGGTGCAACATGGTGCTCAGTCAAATCAAAAGAAAAAAAATTATTGCGGGTTCTACAGGCGACATTATTTCACCTCCGAATCCCCGTCTTCAAACCGAGACTTGTCGGCAAAAGAGCGGCGGTGACGATTTTTTAAACAACTGTTCTCCGCCTTCACTATCGACCAGTAAAGCGGTCCTCATCGCCGGCGCTATCACCGAGCGTTCCCTTTCCTTCGTTCTTTCCGCGGCCATTTTTTAAATCTTAGCAGCTGCGGTCAGCGCCAGCCATGCGCAAAACTTTGCTTGCCTCCCGCGGCCAGGGCAAAGCGCCGTGTCATACTGCCAATGAACGCCGTCACCAACGGCGTCTTTCTTGGATGCCCAGGCTGAGGGGGCTGAAAGCTGATAAGTGCGCTTATCAGAAGCGACAGTACACTGTCTGGCCACTGTGTGGTCGCTGCAAGAAGCACGACTGAATGGCATCACGCATTGAGACGAGAACATGGCGGTAGCCTACGCTCGTCTAGCCACGCAACTCTACGCCGCTTAGGATCCGGTCGCTCCGTTCCTGCACAGACTTTCTTCATGTCCGTGTTCGATTTGTGCGCGTCAAATAGCGCAAGAGAGCGGAGAAGCGTGCACCATTACTGATGTGTTCGTTACTGGCGTCCTCGTGTACATGGCATCCGAGCGCGAAACGTGCTTTCGTGAAACTGCGACGTCTGCCAAGGCCCACGCCACATCAGTGCGGAGAGTGCTTGTAGCTATTCCCACATCAGCCTGCACCAAGAACTGCACGACAGTGATTTCGAACGACGCCTGGACTTCTGCAATTGGTTTTCAATTCAAACCGCACGCGACCCTGCTTTCCCGAAGAAAATTGTATGGACAGATTGAGGCTTACTTCTGAAGAAATTCACCCGTCAACCTGCACCGGGCCCAATACTGGCCCAGCACCAATCCCCGTTGGATCCGTCAGCGCAAACACCAAGTAAGATTGTATGAAAACGTTTTTTCAGAATGCTTTATGACACGATCATTGCCCCATACTTCTGTGAGGAAGCACTGACAGGGATGCTCTGTACGAAAGCAATACTTCAGGAAATGTGAATAACTTTACTACTATTAGAGCCTGATGCTTCGCGTGCCGAAGGATATTTAATTAGAGCCCGACGGCGCCCGATCGCATTCTTCGCCACGTGCTGCACGATTTCTTGGCCAAAGTTTTCCAGGGAAGTGGATAGGACACTCTGTCGCCCTTTGCATGGCCGCCGTGATCGCCTGGCTTGACTACGTTTTCATATATTTTGTAGAGTTACGTGATAAATGGAAACTACACCACGGAACCCTCCAGCGTGGAATACCTTAAGCGAATAATCGTTGCCGCTAGTGCCGCCATGCATCCTGATATGAGAAAACGGGTAGTACTGTGCTTAATCGACTTATGTGTTTTGCCTTGGCAATTAACACAACATGCAAGTGACTGCGTGAACAAATGGGATTCCAAAATTTGTTTGCATGCTGTGTATCAATGTACCAAATTCAGTTACTTTTGCAGAAATTTGCTAGCGTGAAGCCGAGGTGTGTACTCCAGTCGTGACATTTTATTAAAACGAAAGCATGCTCTGAGCCCGAGATGCAATTTAGGCGTGCTATTTCCATCGGCCGGACAGGGTACCTGCTATGCGCACTTGCCAGCCTTCACTGCGAGTAAATTTGTACGAGCCTGCGCATTCGAAGAAAGACGCCATTAGAAGACAGCGTGTATTGTCGCCAGGACCCGGCCCTGCCACGAAAGGCTAGCAAAATGTCGCGCGCGGCTGGCGCCGAAAGCAGGCGCCAAGATTGAAAGCTGCCACCGAAAGAAGGAAAGAGAGAGGGGAAACACGCTCTGATAGCGCCGGCGATGATCGC
Organism: Amblyomma mixtum; assembly: GCF_055824585.1. Classification (NCBI taxonomy): domain Eukaryota; kingdom Metazoa; phylum Arthropoda; class Arachnida; order Ixodida; family Ixodidae; genus Amblyomma; species Amblyomma mixtum. Next base: position 10,689,087 of record NC_143012.1, read on the forward strand.
TGAATCACGGGTGACGCTGCGCCGCGTCGCGTCGCTGCGCCGCGTCCCCAGTGAAACCGGAGACACCGCGGTCACCGTATTTCTTTTGTCGATTAGTTTCACGCAACGATATTTTCTCCTTTCATTCAGCACTGCAACTGGTGCATGCAAAGACTGCTCTTCAAAGAACCCCAGGTGGTCGAAATTTCCGGAGCCCTTCCCTACGGCGTCCCTCATAGCCTGAGTTGCTTTGGGACATTAAACTCTAATAAACCAATAAACCAACCAGTAGTAAGAGAATACGTCTACTTAGGGCAGGTAGTGACCGATGATCGGGATCATGAGAGGGACATAACTAGAAGAATAAGAATGGGGTGGAACGCATGTGGCAGGTTCTCTCAGATCATGAATGGCAGTTTACCAATATCCCGCGAGAGAAAAGTATACAACAGCTGTATCTTACCGGTTTTCACCTATGGGGCAGAAACGTGGAGGCTAACAAAGAGGGTTCACCTTAAGTTAAGGACAACGCAGAGAGCTATGGAAAGAAAAATGATAGGTGTAACGTTAAGAGATCGGAAGCGGGCGGAGTGGGTGAGGGAACAAACGCGGGTTAATTACATCCTAGACGAAATCAAGACGAAGAAATGGGCTTGGGCAGGGCATGTAATGCGAAGGCAAGATAACCGGCGGCCCTTAAGGGTTCACCAGGGTGGAAATTTGGGCAAGTCGGTATTGATCCATAACATAAGAGTAGCGCAAAACCTTTTGTCCGTCGTCCTGGTTTTGCGCTACTCTTATGTTATGGCCCTTAAGGGTAATGGAGTGTATTCCAAAAGAAGGCAAGCGTAGCAGGGGGCGGCAGAAAGTTAGGTGGGCGGATGAGATTAAGAAGTTCGCGGGGATACGGTGACCGCAACTGGCAAAGGACAGGGTTAATTGGAGAGACACGGGAGAGGCCTTTGCCCTGCAGTGGGCGTAGCCAGGCTTATGATAATGATGATGGAAGCAGGCAGTATTTTTACACGTATTAGTTCATTTCTCTTACTATTTTTCTCTATGCACTTTTTTATCCATATTGCCTCACTTCTACGTGTCCAGTTTTGATCTGCGTTTTGTTTGAAGCAAGAGATGTTCGTCATTTATTTGCTGACTGATTATCTTCTCATTTTTGTTTTGTTATTCCTGCCTCAAGTGAAACTGACTTTGTAACTGCTCCTATATTGAGTTCAACGCACTTCTGTATATTTTAGTTGTAATTATTTTGTGAGAAAGAAATTCCTAATGCATTCATGTAATCTTTTCTTTTGTTTTCTGTCAGTTAAGTGGCATGTCGTTTCCTTGGTTCTGTAATGCTGTCAAGTGTATAAGGGGGCCTGCGGCTTTGTCAAGCTGTCGATTATGACAGCTTTTTCTGCTGGCCTCCCGCGTCATGTATCTATATGGCGCCAATAAAGCATTATTATTATTATTATTATTATTATTATTATTATTATTATTATATAGGTAGACCTGATGGGAAATAATCCGACTGTGGACATATATAGAAGGGGGAAAAGCGAAGTAAGAAGGAATTCATTTTACCATGATTGAAAAGGCAGGGCCGTATTGCTTGAAGCGACATCAGGGTGCCTTAGAACGAGGAGATGCATGCGAAACTATACCGAAGTGGATGATTCATGTAGTGTGTGTAGAAAGTATAAAAAAACTGAAGATGCTCCACTGAAATGTCGCAATTTCACTCACGATGTGAATGCCAGCCTATTACGCATCTCTTGAGGCACTGGGATTCATAGATAACGGAGGTAATGTGTGTGTGTCCATGGTAGAGGTTAGTAAAAAAATTGGCAGTGGCTTAGCTGTGGTTAAGCCTGGATATACAAGCGAAAAGCTTCAGTTATGTTTGGTTTGACGTCATAGCTGTGGCAGTCGCACGATGCACTAGGAGCACCACGATAACGGTGGAGGCGTTCGGCCATCCACACACTGCCTGTACGGAGGCGTCCATGCCTTTCGGGTGTACACCAAGATATGAGAGACAGATATTTCCTTTCCTTAAAACCAATTTTAATTTCATTCATAGTGATGGTTCAACAGCGCAAACACACACAGACCAAGAAGGAGACAAGACACACACAGCTCCTTCTTGGTCTGTGTGTGTGTTTGCGCTGTTGAACCATCACTATGAATATACACCAACAAGCCCAATCTGCAGTTCTTCTACAGTTTATTTCATTCATTTCATTTTCTTTAAGGCCCTTACGGCGCAGTTCGGGTATCCACCGAGATATGAGAGACAGGCGTCGTTTCCTTTCCTTAAAACCAATTTTCTTTTCATTTTCCTTCCCTTACGGCGCGGTTCGGGTGTCCACCGAGATATGAATGAGTGTTTCCTGGCGCACTGTTTCTCTTTTATTTATTTTTTATTTCTGATATTTTATTTCTTTCATTTCTTTTTTTACTCACGTTTCTGTGCGTATTTTTATTCTTTTTTTTATTACGAAGTCGGCGGCCACCTGCGCTGCGCGTGACGTCGCTCGGTTTCGCGCATGCGCAGAAGTGGCAAATCTGGCCTCTGGCTCACGCGAAGTGCGGTGTTGACGAGCCTAGTGAAGCTTTTCGCTTCAAGAAACGGTTTGGAAAATTGATAGTGTAAAAGCAGGGAAGGAACCTAAGGACAGGATTTTGAGGAATCAAAATTGGCATGTTCTAAAAGCAATCGGAAGTTGTTTTTGAGAGGAAGGTTAATTCGACGGTAGTGGTTGTAAGAGAATGGTTTGAAAATTTATATAAATCTGTCGGTAGCTCCCGCCACCGCCCCGTTTCAAACGGGCCGCGCATACCATCCATCCATTAAGAAACCTGCGCACTTTTCTTGGTAAGGTTGTGCGTCGGGACCAAGTGCAGATGAATGGTACCTTAACCTCACAGGCGCGCGCACACTCGCTTGAGCGAACATGCGAAGTGCGACACGGTGGCTGGCTATGTGTCCCGTTCAGATAGCCGCTGCACAAGGCTCGGATCTGAAGCCCACGTTCATATTCGTGCGCTGAGTTAAATCTGCAGTTGAGTCGTGAAAGGATGGGATGTTTGAACAAACACAGGCAGAGCGCCGGGCACGGAGGTGTGCGGATTTGTTAGAAAATGTCCAGCGCACCGTTACACCAATGCATTGGGATCGACTCAGTCTGGCTGTGCATCGTTTACCACACTGTGTTAAATACTTACTTTCGACGCTGCTATAATCTAGCTAACGGGATTCATTCGTTGAAGATAATCCATGATTGCGTACTATCGTATCAGCTTTCACAGTATTCCGTTCGTTATCTATTCTACGCCGTAATAAAAAAAATATTCTTCAGCCCTCAAGGAGGTCGGCGGGAGAAGGAGAAATGAAGACAATAAGAAAATAATTTTCTTTTTAATGCCCCTCAAGTTGGACCCGCTAACCGGGCTGGGGTATCGCTAATGATGTAGACTTCTTTCTTTTTTCTTTTCTTCTTTTATCCCCTTTAGACACACATGTTCCACTATCGAGAGAAACCTTAACGACCCTGGATTTTTCTTTTGGTCGCAGATTTTTTCGCTTTTTGTTTTTATAATCTCTAAGCCGCCATAACCGCGCAGTAAAAACTTAAAGCTAGAGGTGCAAGTATTAAGTGATTTAGAGTTATGGTGTCAAAACCGCACTTCAGCTCACTGCCCATTCTCACAGAAGGGGTAGAGCAGTAGAAAAAAGGAATAAAAGCACAAGTTCAAGCGTCCGTTTATTCTCACTGTTCTTTTGCTCCCAACATTCACTTTCTATGATAGCGAAAATTACCGTTTTCCTGTTCATAAAAACACGAATTTTAAAAAATTTGTCTTTTTGAGGCGGGGAATATTTATGCCAGCAGTCCAACAAACTCATCAGTATAGGTCTAACAAACTCATCAGTATAGGTGCTTTAGCAAAGAGACTAGTATAACTTCCTCTAAAGAGTGCGTATCTTCACTCAATGGCCACCGCTCGCAATTGTTGAGCCCTGCTGGTGTCAAAATCGCATATGTCAGAAACATACTGCAGCGCAGCCCTTACGCATTAAATAATATTTGAGGCGCGAATCTGAGCTTGGATAGGTGTTTCAGAAAGCATTTAAAAATCTCAGTGGGGAAGAAGGAAAGGTCAGTGATATATAAATCTACAAATGTGCTATACCTCGGCTTCTTCACCGCGTGCCTACCATGCTGCTGCTGCTTCTTGCTTATATCGCAGAGCTCAATGAAAATGCATCAACAGCGATGCCGATGGCGATAGGGATCCCGGAGGAACTATCCTATCTAAAATGAATAGTATTTCCATCCGTTACTGAGGCGCGAGCGGAATATTTGGGTTGTGATGTCACCAGGGCCGAAAGGGTTAAAGTGTTAGCGTATATATTGCATCCCCTTTTTCATAAAAGCAACACGAATGGCTGGAAAACATTAGGAATTCACGCACGGCGCACACTTCTGCCCTACTCCTGCAAAAAACACATTTATGTCATAATAAATAATTTCTTATCATCCGAAGCCGTTTCCGCTACGAAAATATAGCTATAGTGTCGTTTACTAAATATTACCCCCCCCCCCCCCCCCCCCCCCCCTCGTGAGAGAAGAAAAAAGTTACACCACCAGACAGCACACTCTAGGCGCGCCGTAGAACTTAACAAAGTCTATTTTTTGTCATGTGTTTTAATTTTTTTTATGGGCACAAAACGGCTCTACCATTTCGTCCAGCCGGAATTTCTAGCCGCCATCAAGCCGCCATCACTGACTTCATGAAAATACCTCTAGACGCTTCGAGTATAAGTTTGAAAAGTCGCGTGTCAGAACATGGACTCCGTGACGCGAAGCATTATAACCCCTCATCCACCAACCGATTCCCTATTTTATTTTTACAATTATTCTTTCTATCGCTGCCTTTTCTTTTCCCTCTACCGAGATATTCTATCAATTTCATTTTATACGCTTCGCTGTGCAGTGTATAGCAGAGGTGTAGCAACACTCCTGACACTTCAAAGATATACACAGTCTGCGACGAAAAGTGTTTTACGCTCATATTTGGGTTGTTGCACGTGCCACTACTGCCTGCGCTACAGGTATCAGGTAGATACAAACAACGAGGCTTGAGTACTTGTGCGCTTAACTGTTGCTGTTCGTGTTCATCAAGTGTGCCCGTGTCATTCTAAGTAACGCAGCTCTTGTAAATATAAAGATGCTACTAGCCCAATCCCAAGCACTGTTTTACCCAACATGAACCAATCTTACACACAAAAAAAAAGAAGAAAAAAAAAAAGATTCGCCTTCAAGAGTGGAACGCGAAGCGTGTTGAAGGTGGTGATGGTGTCGACACATATTTCATTTTTTTTTTCAATTAATTTAAATTATTCATCAATTGCACACTCTAACTGCCATCATCAAGCATTAGCTTTTCATTCTAAGCATTTCGGCACCTTTGAAGACCGTTTTTATTTTTTTCATGTATTTAATTAATAAATTAATTAAATATATATAATTAACTCATCATCACTTATTACACACAAATCAATCGCTAGAATGACAGATTACCATGATACGATTTTTTTTTTTTACGCAGCCCCCGATTATTTCCAACAGGCGATGCTGACTACTGCTACTACGCCGACGGCTTTTCGACCGAACGAGCTGTCGCGTAAGAAACAGGCAGCTTTATGAATCTGTCCCCGCCTTGACAGCACAGAGATAAAGCGGAAGATGGCGTTTTTAGTATCAGTGGCCGTGCGAAATAAAAAGACATGGCATTCGAACTGCGTCTAGAATGCTGACTTCAGAGTCAAGAGAGCGTTTTAGAGAGACCTAGATACTAGGCGCGGGTCTGCTTGTTGGATAGTGCCTTCGTTGCAGCGCTGTTTTGCATCCACGAGTGTTGTCCTTTATTCAACATCTTTTCTACAACAAAAATTCTTGAAGGGAGACATAGCCGGAATGCCAAAGTAAAGGCTTCACTGGGGCTACGCAACCTTACCAGGAAGTTGCAGGAGCGCATACGTTACTGTTTCGTAGCAGTGGGCAACGACTGTCGCTATTAAAACAAGCAAGATCTGAAATATCTGAAGAAGATGCGAATCAATCGCGGTATATATGGGGAAAATGCAGTTACAAACACTTATGAAACCGCCTATCCTAGAAGAGGGCGTTATCCACCCTCATATTGCCAGCAAGGCGGCTTGCAGGGAGCTCGACTTTGGCGCCTTGCGACTGACGCGTGCTCTACAATAGTGACACGGCTCAGAAAGCACATAAACAACCTTCATCGCTGACTGGAAGCGAAGAACACGAACACAAGTGCATATATCACAACAAAAGGTGTATACCGGTGAGAGCAGTGTACTAGAAAGGGAGCATATGAATGAGGCACAGCTAACTTGAAAGAAGCGAATCACATAATGGGGGCACGTTCCGTTCCGTGAAGGCCAGGCGGGAACGCGACCCCAGCGCGTAGAGCCGCGCTAGGAATGGAGGGCGTCCATAACTGGCCAACTTATGCTATGACCGGCGATTACGCGAGTGCCGTTTCTCGCGGAGTCAGTACACAACAACAAAGGGGATTCTGTTTCCAGCACTCACCGAGAGTTAGCTGTCCCGCTACCGGAGCGGCGGTGGCCGATTAAACATCGCAGTCTCGTTATCGCTGCGGCGAGTCAAGCGAAGGGCAGTGCGGAAGGAGGAGGTGTGGAAGTGGAGGAGGGAGGGAGGCGTCGAAGAAAGCGTAGAAGAAAGATTACGCAACAACGCGGGCGTCCTCCGCGACCGAGGTCACGCGGAGTCCTTTACTGGTTGCTGCCGCGTGTCGCAGTGACGTCACGCTCTTGCGTGCAGCGAACGCTTTGAAGCGAGTCGCTACTCTTCCCGCGTCTCCTTGTTGCCGCACACGTGATGTGACCGCCGTCTTCGCGCGCGCGAATGCATGGTACTTTAGAACAGCAGCGTCAGCGCGCCTATGTCTATAAACACATTTTCTGCCTCATTCACCTCTTGCTGTGCCTTGCACGTTGTACTGCCTGACTCGTTATGATCTTGATTTCCAGGTGCTATTTTTTGCAGTGCACTATTTTCACGAAAAAAAAAAACGTCGATACACGGACACAGGAGAACAATTCACCGGATGTAGCACATTGTTCTTCGGTATCCGTGTAGTGCTGTGTACATAGCGCAATGCTAAAATAACCGCACCGGTGGACTAGTGGTTTGAACATCCGCCTCGCGTTCAGGAGGTGCGTGGTTCGATCCCCAGTGCCGCCGGGTACCCACCGGTGACACAGTGGGTACAAACTTTCCACTGGCCTCGTGCTCGGCTTCTTTGGGGTGACATTCTTGGGAAAAGGAAGTTTGACTTCGTAGTAGTAGTCGGAGTAGCCGAAAAACTCCTTGTGACCTGGAGCACTTTGGCCACGGATACCCTCGCACAATAAAATTAATAATAATAATCATTATAATCTTCGCGATAGTAGTAGCATCTAGCATGCAACAGCGACAAGACTCTTTCATTCACTTTTTTAAGCCTTCTTTTTTCTGGCGGCTCCTTAGGCAAATGCGAGTAAGAGGTGAGCGAAAGGTTGCGGGCACTTCTACGTACAGTTAGGACATGGACGGTGCACTGAAAGGCGCGCATGAATCCGCCTATGAGCTGTCTTTCTCCGCTGTTGTCAGGGCTTATTTGCTGGGACACAGAGTGAAAGAAGCTTTCGAAATCATTTCAGCATGTAAAGAGCAGAGAGTGCCAGAAACGCCACTTGCTTTCGTCCTATAGATTCATAGGGTATGCCGACACTTCGCATGCGACTGACCTATAAAAAAAGTTAACTCAGCTATTATTTTTTCTACATTGACTTTTGCAAGCGCCCTTAGCCTCTGTGAAATGCTGTAAAATACGAAACACTCAGTAATGCGCAGACGAGTTATACGCAGTTAACCGTCAAACGAAAAATGAATAATTGAGGTAAAGAAAACAGCCGCTATTGCGAAAAACTGCTTAATACGGAGCTAAAATTTCAGTTCCCAGCATGTGCATTTCGAAAAGCACCGCAGAGCAAAGGCAATGTTTATACCTTCCATTCTTTAAGTTCACATTCTCCTGTAATTGCACACAGTCTGCAGTTTCAATGAAAGACAAAGAAGGTCGGCATAATGCAACCAGAATGGAGGACATATTAAAATGTCGGAAAAGAAACACGCAAAGCGACGGAGACGAAAGGAAATTGAAAAAGGAGTTTCGTCAATGTTCATTCGGGTAGAAAATGGCCGCAAGGCATAAAAAAAAAAAACGTTTTTTCCCCTCAAATATGCTTCGCGCTGCCGTGACTCCTTTCCATTGTCAGACAGGCACGCGACGCTTTTGTTGCGTTTTATGAATTCGCCCCGAGAGGAAGCACTTCAGTACAGGAAAGAGCACTGCTCGCGAATGCGTTGTACACTGTGCCAACAGAAAAAAACAACTAAACTTGGATCACACTTTACCTACCCTTGCGAATAGAATACGATAAACATCAGAGATACCTCCAGCGCAACTAGTACTGGGAGCCCTCATACCACTCCTGGAGCAGTGGTGCAGCGGTCAAGCGGTGCGCCACTGTCCTCGCAGGTGGCTGTTTCAAACACAGCCAACGGTGGGGCTTGTGAGAGTCAGGTTGATCTTGCCTTGCTCTTGTAAGGCTCGCTTGTGACCAGCTATGTCTTCTGAAGGCTTTGTTTCTACTAATGAGCTTATGTGCAGTGCCGCGGTGGCATGTCTGTGTGTAGGCTAAGTGCGGTTGCCAAGCGCTCCCGTGTTCCCTGCAATATTGCATTTGCCTGTGCGGCAGCTGCAAAGATGCTGTTGACCACTGCATGTTTTAAGCCAGAGTATTTTTGCATTTTGTTCAGATGAATAGGCAAATGAAATATAAAACATCAACTTTGCATTTCCGGCGAAAATACCGATGTGAAATAATTGTACAGCCTTTGTCAAAAGATTGGAGCCCAGGGGGTTTGCTTCTGAAGCGCACTGTCTGGTTCGTAATGCATCTCCAGCGCTCCAAATTTGCTGACGGTAAGAAGATTTCTGGTCTTGCCTCCTCCAATGGGTAGGACTACCACGAATGTTATAGGAGTCCCACTGCGAGGCTTAGAAGCAAACCCCTGGGCTCTAAACTTTTGGCAAAGACTGTAAATTCTTGAAAAATGGTAGTAACCGTACCTGGCAGCCTAGAAAGTGAAGGTGGAAACTTTCAACACTTGAGCCTTGTCCAGTGAGGCTGGTCTAGCAGTGCTGTTCGAGGAACTGACGGGTATTAAATGTATTTTCGAAGGGCTTAGTTAGATTAGGAGGCGAGATGAGGTGTACACAGTGCTAAAAAGTGGGTACGAACTATGCTATCGTGGATTAGGAGACAGACGAGAGTTAGCTTCAGCGGTAGGAGAAGTAGGTGGTACGATGGTTAGACAGGATACCGGCAAGCTGTGTCAGGCGACGAAAGATCTGATTAAGAAACGCCAAAGCATGAAAGTCTCTAAACCCGCAGACAGAATAGAACTTGCAGAGCTATCAAAGGTAATCAATAAGCGCATGGGGCCCGACGTAAGGAAGTATAATATGGGGAGAATCGGTCATGCTCGAAAAAACGAAGGTGGAATAGCTGTGAAGACGAAGCTAGGTAGAAGAACTAGATAATATACAAAGAGAGCAGTGTCATTAGCAATATGGAAAAGCTAGTTAAAGTAGTCGAAGGGTTTCACACAAACTTATAAAGTACCCAATGTAATCCGAATGGTAATGAGAACTAATAGAGCACAGCAACTGGACACCCCGCCTGTAAATAAACAGGTAGCAAAGAAAGCATTACGAGCAGTGCAAAGGGCGAAAGCAGGTGGTGAGGATCCGGTAACAGCAGATATGTTGAAGGATGGTGGGGAGATTGTGCTTAGAAAAACTAGCCACCCTGCATACGCAATGCCTTATGAGTTCGAGCATACCGGAATCTTGGAAGAGCGCAAGCATCATCTTAATCCGCGAGAAAGGAGTCAAGGGCTGTAAAAGATAGACCGGTCAGCTTACTGCCCGTTGCCTACAAGGTAATTACTAAGGTAATCGCTAATAGAGTAGGGACGACCTTACACTTCAATCAACCAAATGACCAAGCAGGCTTTCGTAAAGACTACTGGACAATAGATCATACTCACACTATCAGTCAGGTGATAATTTGCAGAATATAACCAGCCACTATATGGCCTTCATAGATAACGCGAATCCAGTCGAGTCATTCCAGCCTGACTAGTCACGTAAACATTACGGAATCAGGGTGTAGACGAGCCTTATGTAGAAATACTGGAAGATATCTGTAATGGCTTCGCAGCCACACTCTCCCTCATAAAGACAGCTATAAAATTCCTATAAAGAAGGGTGCCAGTCAGAGAGACACTCTTTTCTATGCTATTGACCACCTGTTTACGGGTGGTATTCAGAGTCCTAGATTGGGAACAGTTGGGGATAACAGGGTAGTTACTGTTTGTCACATGTGTTTCTACCCAGGCAATAACTGCAGATAGCAAGTGCTAGGAACATTTACCACCCCTGCAAGGTCGTAGCCGTAACTGCCTTTTGTAGCGATTACCTGTAGAAAGAAATGCCCAAACGCATGGCTGCGGGGAACTACGCATATTTGGCAAACTAAAAAAAAAAACTAATGTACAGCCGCATGAAAATAAACACTGACCAACCCGACAGTTTCTGAGAGGCACTGAAACTTTCGCCGCAGGCGCAAGAGCAGTAAATAGTTAATTTTTAAATTTATTAAATTATTCCATTGAATAAAATAGAAAAAATTCTGACGCTGCATATTTAGAGCGGTCCACAACAGGGTTGAAGTTGTCTGCACCTATTATGCTGCAGTGTGTTTTTAAACCATGGGTAAAGTTAGCTGGGACGTATGTATATGGAATCGGGTGATGCAGTCGCAGCACTGATTAGCCTGTTGGTTTTTTCATCGCATTCTATAAGACGCACTCAAAAAGAAAATTTGCGACATGCCGCTAATCGAACAAAGCCGTTTCCGATATACATTTGAAGACAGAGAACGGCAGCAACCATGAAGGCAAGAACAAAACCACTGCTGCAGTCCTCGACCTAGTGCTAACTTCAAATGCGGTTCAGCACAAATTGGTCGGTTAGCCCCGCCGCGGTGGCTTAGTGGTTACTGTGCTCGGCTGCTGACGCGAACGCGGCGGGTTCGATCCCGGCCGCGGTGACCGAATTGCGATGGAGACGAAATTCTAGAGGCCCGTGTACTGTGCGATGTCAGGGCACGTTAAAGAGCCCCAGGTGGTCGAAATTTCCGGAGCCCTTCACTACGGCGTTCCTCATAGCCTGAGTCGCTTTGGGGCGTTAAACCCCATAAAACAATAACTCAAGAATACACGACGAAGCATGCATGCGATTCGTATGCAGTACTATAGAAACAGATGTGCGCGCTCTAACGACTCACGCTTTCCGTCAGCAGTTGGGGATCTCACCGGCGCGCACTCCACTCTGTGTTTGAGCTGCGAAATCCGGCAGTGCCCTCGGTTGTTGATCCAACCCACCTGCTCTCTCGAGTGCTCCTTATCGCCGGTTCTTAGCTGTGGGCTCATCTATATCGGTGCCGTTGTCGGCTGACCACACAGGAAGCACGCGACGGCGCAGCCATCCTGCACCCACTTCTCGTGGGCACACAGCCAACGGCGCCTATGGACAACCAAGCGGAGCTGTACTTATTCAGCAGTAGAGATATGTCAAATTCAAATTTTTATTTTTAGCATCAAGAATGATGTTACAGAACTCGCGATGCAACGGGGTGCTAGCAAAAAGCCTGTAACGGCTTGACAAAGGCTAGCACCCCGTTCACAGAGCAATACAGCAGTGGACAAAATGTGATAGAGATATAAAGAAAAGCAATATATATATGGCGATGGCTTTACATAATCATAAAAACACGTTAAGTGATCGGGATAACATTGCGGGTTCATAATTGTAAGTGTTAATGTCTTGAGTAATTACACATACACTGATTGATAGATCACTTGGAGGTGTTATCAGAAGAGTTAATAGCGTGTGGTAGTGTGTACATCAGCATTTGGCGGCCATAGTTAGTACGGGTGTGAGTAAGCTTCCATGTCTGACTGCTTCGTGTGCTATATGCTTTCGCAAATGGAGACAGGGTCGCAAGGTTTTCAAGGAAAGGGTCATTATTTAGATGAAAGGCATGATGACGTTTTAACAGAAGTGCATTGAACAGGTTCGGTAATGGTTGTGATCTAAGGTCATCAAAAAGAGGTTTTGTGTGGGCGTCATTGGGTTCATTTGAAATAATTCTTACAGCTTTTTTCTGCAGTCGATAGATTTTGGACAAGTTTGTGTACGTTGTTGTGCCCCATATCAAGTAGCAATACGATAATGTGGATGTGAAAAGGGAGTTATACAAAAGTAATTTAATGTGCTTAGGAAGAAAGTTACGAAAACGTGCAAGAATACCAACTATTTGGGATAGTTTGGAGTGAACGAGGTCAGTATGTGCGTTCCACTGCATATTCTCATGAAAAAGGACACCTAAGGTTTTTATTACTGGTACCACCTCTATGAATGAAAGACCAAGTTGCAGGACAATATTTGAATTAACTGGTTTATTTTTAGGGCGAAAAAGAACTGATTTTGTCTTCGAGACGTTTATAGTTAAGGAATTATTTAGACACCAAGTGTTCAATACATCAAGCACTGCATTCGCTTTCTTTACAAGCAGGGGTAAACTGTGATGGGAGAAAAATAAGCTTGTGTCATCGGCATAAATAATAAATGACATATTTAAATCTATGTTAACAAGGTCATTAATATATAGGTTGAAAAGTAGTGGCCCGAGAATACTTCCCTGCGGAACGCCATGTAGCAATGTTTTGAAGCTGGAGCAAGAGTTATTTATGTGCACCCTTTGTTGGCGGTATTGTAGGTAGGATTTAATAAGAGAAAGGAAACAGCCACTGAAACCATAATATTCCAATTTTGTTCATAGTTTAACGTGATTTATTTTGTCAAATGCCTTTGAATAGTTTGTGAAAATTACAAGTGAATACAATTGGTGTTCAAAGGCGTTAAGAATGATTTCTTTTTGCACTAGCAAGGCGCTTTCTGTAGAGCGTTTTTTGGTGAACCCAAACTGCTACGGTGTCATAATCTGATGTTTTGTTAAAAATGAGCTCATTCGTACGTGTATTAGCTTCTCAACGACCTTGGAGAATACAGGGAGTATTGAAATTGGCCTGTAGTTAGACATGTTACATTTCTCACCACCTCTAAATATGGCAGTAACTTTGGCCACTTGGAGCCGGCGAGGAAATTGGCCGCATGAAAATATTTGATTAATGATGTACTCTAAAACAGGGGCTATAATTGTAGCAACATGTTTAAGTGGCCGAATCTCCAAACCATCTACATCAGTACTGGTAGTATTGTTTAGAGATGAGATTGTAGACACAACCTCATCTGCAGTTACTGGGAATAAAAATGCAGTCTCTTCTGTTGGTTGGTGCATAAAGTTCATGCAGCTTGGGTTATGATGACTATTTCCCACAGATGTGAAGAAATCATTAAAAGCTTTAGCTAATTCTTCTCCTGCAAGAGTTGTGCCATTCATACATATCTCCATAGGGCTATCAATTGCACCAGTGTGTCGATTTAGGAGTGTGTTTAATCTTTTCCAAATTATTTCCGGAGTTTGCTTCGTGTCCTGCATGAAAAGGTTTTCAAAGTACTCTTTTTTAATTCTCCGTAATAGGCTGTTTGTCCTGTTTCTGTGTTTTTTTAAGTCACCGAAATCGTTCTCGTTTCTGGATTTTAAAAACTTTTGATAAAGAACATTTTTCAGCTTTATAGCTTTGACACATTCAGCTGTAATCCAAGGTTTGCGTGCTTTGCGTGGCGGCTTACGAGTTTTGAAGGGAAAGCAATCATTATATACCTTTATAAATTTGTCTATGAAGATGTTACAAGCCTCCTCCACATCAGCGCTTGAAAGAACACTCTCCCATGATATCCCTAAAACTAAATTATAAAAAAGACCCCAGGGTATCTTCATTTATCTCCCGGAATGTACTTACAGTCGGTCTCGCGTCTTTTAATTGGAACTTTTTATGACTAAGCACTAAATATATAGGTAAATGGTCACTAATGTGTGTTTGAAGAACACCTGAACTGATGGGCACATTTGTAGCATTGGTGATAAAAATGTCAATGAGTGTAGATGTATCCCGCTCTATACGAGTTGGTTGTTCTATGAGATTAATAAAAGCATTAGTTTCTAAAGTGCAGCACAATTCTTCACTTTGTGGGGACGAGTGTAGGAGGTCAATGTTCAAGTCTCCACCTAGAATTAGTTTGTAGTCATTTTCGTTGATCCAACCTAAGAAAGTGTCGAGAAATGAAAGAAAAGCTCTATTGCTACCTTTGGGCGGACGGTATGCCACAGAAAAAATGGTCCTATTACATTGCAAAGTTAGCATTTCATAATCATCAGTTATTACAGAAAAATTGTCAACAATGTCGCATACAAATGTATCTTTCACTAATAACATTACGCCGTCACCTGTCTTACCACTTCGATTCAAGTGGTAGGTTCGATATCCGTGCACACGAAGCACTTCCGAGTCATCCCGGTACCAAGTTTCTGTTATCATCACTGCTTCAAACTTAAAACAGTCAAAAAGTGTTGTTATTTCGTCTTCTTTGTTTCTGGCTGACTGAGCATTTATATGTAAGCAAGAAATGTTGTACTTCTCTGGAAAGAGCGGCAAGCTTGATATTTGTGGTGCCATCTGGTATACGACTAAGCGTGCTAAACAATCTTTTCAAGGTCACTGCTGCTCGTTATCTGAAGAACTCCGGGTTTATCGGTTTTACGGGCAAATATTTTTCCGCCTTTCGTCCACGCATACAGCCAGCTCATCTCTTTTTTCCTTGCCACTTTCATACCGATCAGCTTTTTTAACTGCGGACAGAGATGCTGGTTTACGTAGATGGGCGTTGTTTCTGAAAGGCCGACGTCGGTAGCTGATAGACGCATTTTCCGCGCCTTTTCCAACACAGCATCCCGTTTAGACCGGTTGTGGAATTGTATAACAATGTGTGGGAAAAGGGCATCTCTGGCAGGAACACGATGACAAATATCGATGTCGCTTTCTTCTATCGGCTCGCCTACAGCTCCACCAAGTTTTGCAAGGACTTCTGTTAGCTTTTCATCGGAAGAGTTGGGGACATTTTTCAGTTCAATGTTTTTGTTACGTGAATACTGCTCAAGGGCAGTTGTTCTCTTCTCATTTCGAACAGCAAGTGTTTTAAGCTCCTCTTGCTCAGCCACTAGAATTTCATTCTGAGCCTTAAGTTCATTATTTTCTACCTCGAGTCATGTGCACTTCGTTACCATTTCCTCATATTGTTTATTGAGGAATTCAAGGCTCTGCTTCAGGTCGCGATGCTCTTTTCGAAGTTCTCTTTCGAGAGAGGTACGCAAGTCAGTAAATTGTTCCTGCAAGTCACTTTTAAGCAAGTCGCGAACTTCTTGCTTAAACTCTTTGAGAACCTTTAGTAGTTCTGCATTTGGCATGTCACAAACACTTCGGCAGCAGCAGCAGAGACACCGGAAAAGAAGTACTACAAATGTAGTCAAGACTAACCTGAAAGATGGTAGATAGTAGCTTCAATTGCTTGTGCGCGTGTCCGCTGCTGCCGCCAAAGTGTCAGGAAAGACGCTCTGCGTAGCCACAGGAAAACAGCGGACCAGGTGTCGCTCACCGTACACAGATGACAGCCACGCCCGTAGCAGGTATCCTCGCGCGATGGCACGCGCCGATGCGTCACTGGAAGTGCTGAAAGATGGTAGATAGTAGCTTCAATTGCTTGTGCGCGTGTCCGCTGCTGCTGCTGCCAAAGTTCGGTATTTCCGTCTGTTATTTCCGTCTCGAAACGTGGTGGAAGCAGCGACTATAGTGCATCTCGTAAGTTCCTTGCAGCACAATGGAAGCTAGAAACTTCCTCAGCCAATCAGGAGAGTGCGTTAACAGTGTTCCTCCACGCGTCGTCGTCTGCTCGCGGCTTATGCAGGTATATGGTTGCAAAAGAGTGTAAATATATGCTGTCTACGTACCGAACACTGAAGGAACATTAGACAGTTTAAGAATAACGTATGCACGCTATGAACTTTTTATTTGATTATTTAGATGGCATTGCTCTTCTAGACAAACTCTAATCCCTCTGTTCAGCACTGTCGCTAAGCATTCTCTGTGCAGTGAACCTTCTCATCACCCAATTTCCTGCACCTCATCCATCGTTCTCTCCCCGAATTCCTTCTCCACGCAGAGTAGCAAGTCAGCGGATTTAAACGCCGGCTGAATTCTCTCCTTTTCAATTAAAGAACTTCTCTCTCTCTCTCTCGCTTCGCTTACTTACGCTAAACGCAAGCATTTCGCGGGGCGTTGCGTTGTTTGCCATATATGCAAACGGACACGCAAATATAACTTCAGCACGGTGGCGTCATCTCGGTTTAAGAACGGAAACTATTTTTGTCAACAAATCCACATTATTTCTAGGCCTACGAGCGGCAGAACCATCGTTGTAAATAAATAAATAAAACACTAAGTGAGATATGACACAAAACGAAAGCCCGTTGTCCCATTTATAACAAGTTAACGTGCTGAAGAACTCAGTAACAACTACGAATTAAATCTGAAGCGAGCGGTCTTGCTTCCAAGCGTGCTGCCATATTGGTAAGACTAGTTTAGCGTACGTAAGAGTCGCTCACGCTTAACTGCGTATAAGACCATTTTATACTGGCGCAAGATTCCGCACCGTCCGAACATCGCCTCTGCACTTACGTTGCTTTGGTAAGCTGCAAGGAGCAACTGAGATGGTGTATACGTGTATAACAGGTGCGCCGTAGAGCAGACAATCCAGACGTGCTGAGCGGTATTTCTTCATGGACCCTATTCGCTCATGCCACCCGCAGTAGGTGCATCTTTTGGGGATGCTCACTAAGGGCATGGGTCGTGGAGTATGTAGGATTGCGTTTGCCGGGGATCTTATTGTTACAGAAGTAAAAAACAGCGCAGCGACGACGGACAAGAAAGAAGGAAAAAGGACAAGCGCTGGCCTTCTTCCTTCTGTCTTGTCCGTTGTCGCTGCGCTGTTGTTTAGTTCTTCCAACTCGCTCAGTTTTCGGTTCTTCTGCAGTTTATTGTTACACTGCTCATCGAAGCAGAGCACATTTGCGTTCGCCGTGTCGTTGTTGTCATTATGTCATCCTTGGTGGTAAGTGCGTCTGCCTTCCCATCTTCTCTTTCCTTTACCCCTGCCTCGGTAAAAATAGCGAAAAAGAAAAAAAAGCATGGCTCCTTCGTTAAGTGGAGGTTTTCACGGCCTACAGCGGGCGCCTCAATGAATGAATGAATGAATGAATGAATGAATGAATGAAAAACTTTATTGTATAAGGGTTCTTTCTCGCAGCATAGGTGGAGCCCTCAGTCCAGGGCCCCAGCGGCCTTTGCAGTCTTGCAAGCCCTGTCGATCAGCTTGAGCTGCTCTTCAGGCTTCGAGCTGGACAGCGCAGCCTCCCACTGCTCCGGTGTTGGTGTGTTGTTTATCGGCGCTGCCTGCATTTTCTGACAGGCCCATGTAACGTGGTAAAGCGTTGGGTGTTCACCGCATAGCGGGCATTTGTTGGCATATGTGAAGGATAGATTTTGCTGAGTAAACTCAGATTGGGGTATGTATTAGTCTGCAGTTGTCTCCAGGCAACCGACTGCTCTCTACTAAGATCTTTGTGGGGAGGAGGGTAGGTCCTGCGGAGGGCTCGTTGGTGTTCTAAGGTGGCTCCATACCGTCTAGTGACTGCGTCCAGTTCCCCTTCGGTGCGCGCCTCCCGGTTGGCGTATGCTCGGGCATTGGCGTCCGCACGTTGGTTCCCTTTGACAGCCTCATGGCCTGGTGTCCACGTGATGAAGCATCTCGTAAAAGTGATTGTCCTCGCCTTGAGTATGTGAATGGCTGCAGTGGATATGCGTCCACTGCTGTATCTTCTGCACGCCTCTTGCGAGTCTGTAATGATGTGTGCATGGGGCTCGTCACTCTGCTGGGTGATGGCGAGTGCAATTGCTGCTTCCTCAGCCCCGAGGATGTTGTTGGTTTTTATCGAAGCGCAGTTGATTTCCCTGAGCTGGTGATCCACAACGCTGGCTACCGAGCCGTATAGCGGTGTCTATATGTTGTTGCGTCAACGTATAATACGTATTTTGCCCCGGCGAAGCTTCTTTCGTGGAATTCAGATCTTGCCTTTCTTCTCGCCTTATGTATATCTGGATGCATGTTTTTTGGAATCGGACTGATCTCAATGATCCTCCTGATTTCATTTGGAACGCTCGCTGTGCTATTAATTTCTTTCAAAGCGTCCCTCATGCCGAGACACTGCAGCGTGATTCGGCCTGTTGCGGACAGCATCAGTCTTGTTTTCTGCGCGAGAAGGTGGGCCTCGATATGTTCTTGTACTCTGTTGTTTATGCCCAGTTTAAGGAATTTCTCCGTCGAAGTGTTGACCGGCAGTCCGAGAGCGCATTTGTATGCTTTTCTAAGAATTGCCTCCAACTGCTCCTTTTCTTGCTCGAGCGGTGTTTGGCAGGGGACGCCGCATAATATACTACTGACCACGAGGGCCTGTATTAGCCTACATGTGTCTTCCTCCTTCATACCTCTTATTCTGTTGGAAATTCTTGCAATCATCCTGGTGATCTGTGCTGTGGTATTTGCTAGCTGTCTGATCGTGTGATCAATACGACGGTTGCTTTGGATCCACATGCCGAGGATCCTAACTTTCGATACTTCCGGAACCTTCGTTTCCCCTATGTAGATATCTATGGAGTTTTGCAGATGTCTGTAGACTCTGAGGACCTCGGATTTTTCAGGGGAGCATGCGAGTCCACAGTGTCGGGCGTATGCGTTGACCGTGTCTGCTGCGCGCTGAAGAAGCTCTTGTTTTTCTCCTAAGGATCCCATCAAATGATTCAACATGGCGGGTGCTACGGAGGGCTGCTTCTTGGGTAAGCGTAGGTATAATCGCGCTTGCTTCAAAAATTTCACGATCAAGTAGCGCTTGTTCTTCGATGATGGCAGCCTTGTGCTAGCAAAACAGCCTCGCTTCTCGAGGATACAAAAACAATGAACAGACAAGAAACAAATCTCTGCCTGGCGTCAGGGAGTTCTTCGGAGAGTTTAAATATCCTTCGCAGAGTTTAAATTGTAAGCATCTACGATGAAGACTCTTGTGCGTGCAATAGGCAAATGACAAAATTAGTACCTCAGTTTATCGCATTTATCTATTTATTTATTTATCTATCACTTTACCGACAGCGCCATAAAGGGCATTACAGTGGGAAAGGGGGGGGGGTAGCACAAAGTAATAAAAAGAATGCAGGTGAATTGTCATGACAAAACATTGTGAGGGGGGGGGGGGGGGTAGCACAAAGTAATAAAAAGAATGCAGGTGAATTGTCATGACAAAACATTGTGATAAGATACATAGAAAAGAACATCGTAAGAACCAACCACAAAAATAGAAAGCAATATTTCTGGCATAAAACGAACACACGTCACAGGGCGCAACACTACACTACACCACACAAGCGACGAAAAAAAGCGATCATTTTCAGTGGCAGTGGCGACATCGTGGGGCAACTGGTTACAGTCTGAAATTGTTCTGGGAAAAAAACGAAATTTCATGTCATACAGTTTTGCAGCCTATTTCTTTTGTTTTGTTCACATGGTCTCGTCGTAAAAAGGCATCATCAGGAGGATCTAAGTACTTATCACGCCGTATACCTGTTCGAGAATAAGAAATGTTATGAAAGAATTTGTCTTAGCATCTTCCTGCGCTTCCCGAATGAAATCCAGCCAAGGCTCTCCTTAGCACGTGTAACGCTGAAATGTCTTGTATGATTTCCGAAAACATATCCAGCACCTAAACTTTGTACTCTTTCTACTCTCTGAATTTCATTTTTTGAGTCAGGGATCCCATACGGTACAGGAATATTCAAGTGTGGGCCTAATATACGAGGAGTGCAACAGCTGTTTAATCTCTAAAGGAAGCCGCTTAGTGTTGCGGCGCAGCAAACCTAATGTGTGGCATGCAATGGCGGTAATTTTTTCAATATGGTGGTGCCATAATAAATCAGGGGTGAAAATCACGCTCATGGGAATTAGCTCAGTAGTGTTTATGAAATACTTGTAATCGTGGGTGGATCACATTTGTGTAAACGACATATATACACTTTTTTTGCAAGTTGATATGCAGGCCCCAAGCGCTGCACCACTCAATGAGACTGTTCAACTCGTTCTGCAAAAAACACCATGATCTTGTTGATTGCCAATCGATAAATCACGCAATCGTCTGCGAACAGGTGCACATGGGAAGAGAGGTCAGCAGCTATATCGTTCGTATAAACTGAAACAGCAATGGGCCCAAAACAGACCCCTGCGGCACTCCCGATGTCACCTGAATCTCATCAGAACTTTTATTATTAATAACTACGCGCTGACGTCTATAACTTAAATACTCTTTGATCCAGGAAATTACCAAGTCATTAATGTTGTACCACGAATGTTTTTCAAGCAGTAAGTGATGAGGTACAACATCGAAAGCTTTCTGGAGGTCCAAAAAAATGGCATCACCAGAGCAGCCCGTGTCTAATGCACTAGCTAAATCATGTGTTAGTTCAGTGAGTTGAGTGACTGATAAACAGCCACATCTAAAACCATGTTCATTAGGGCTTAGAAGTGCGTAGGTATCGAGGTGGTTCGTAATACTAGTAAAAAGGACGTGGTCAATAATTTGACAAACAGAACTTGTTAAAGGAAATAGGTCGATAATTGGATACACTGCTACGTGGTCCCGATTTGTGTACATGCACAACATTAGCTATTTTTCAGTCCTCAGGAAGGGTGCTTAGCTCGAAATATTTAGTAAAAATAGCGTGTAGATATTGAGACACAGAAGGAGCGCATAACGAGAGAAAAACAGGAAGCAAATCATCAGGCCCGACTGCCTTAGATTTATCGAGGCGCTGGATTAACAATTCAATTCCCCTTCAGTCAATGACGTCATCCATGCGTTCAGAACATTTTTTGCCATAGTTTAGGAACATGCCGCCGCGGTGGCTCAGTGGTTATCGTGCTCGGCTCCTGACCCGAAAGACGCGGGTTCGATCCCGACCGCGGCGGTTGAATTTCTTTGGAGGAGAAATTATAGAGGCCCGTGTACTCTGCGATGTTAGTGCACGTGAAAGAACCCCACGTGGTCGAAATTTCCGGAGCCCTTCACTACGGCGTCTCTCATAGCCTGAGTCGCTTTGGGACGTTAAACCCCATAGACCAAATCAAACCAAACCATAGTTTAGGAAGATTTCACTAGACTGAGAGCGCCTCCCAAATACCAACCGAAAAAACAAATTAAAGCAATTTGCTTTAAGCGCACTATCATGAACAACTATGCCATCCATCATGGTCCAACGAAGGTACTGAAATTTCGTCTTTGCGGTTAATTTTGATAAATATCCAAAATTCCTTAGGTCGCTCCTTCATTCGGTAATTTAGAGAGTCAAAATATGCAGCTTTTGACTGTTTCGTAGCACTGTTTAGTTCGTGTGTTGCCCTTTATAGCTTGTATTTGTTGGAAGATGACAACTTTTGTTTATAAGCTGCATCATCATGCTCTCTCTCCAAGCAAGCCTGCCGACTTCCTTCGAGAACCACGGTTTGCTTTTACTGCGGCGTGATGTCAGCCACCATGACATCACAAACTGGTCGCGCAGTGCGAACATTTTCCTCTTAAATACGTCCCAGAGCTCATTGACATCTTCCGACTCTAAAAGTGTTAGAAATGTGTCAAAGTACGCGTCCAGTGCAGATATGTCGTTTGTGCGTGCTTTCTTATAGCTGTAGATACGTCGGCTTCCGCTACTTAATATCTTTGCATATCTGTAAGATTAATCTCATATAGAACAACACTATGATCAGCTATGCCAGGCAAAACAAGCGTGGATTGAACTGCTTAACTGCTGCGTTACTAGCTGTGATAAAGCAAAGGAACTGCATACATTTATCATTTCTTTGCTTGTCATATCCCTTGCACTAGACGCAATCCCTTGTTTGGACCACTCTATCCCGGTTAGGTTAAAATTTCCACCGACAACAAGACCCTCAGCGTTAACAGGTTCAATGGCATTTGATAGGTCGGCCAGTACATCAATGCTGACTTCCAGGCGGCCGATAAAATGAACATACTCAGAGGGACTTTCCATTGTATAATCTAATTTCAGCGCAAACAGCCTCGCTTTGCCCAACATCGGTATCTATCATACAGGAAAAAAAGTTTTTTTTTCTACTAGCTTAGAAACGCCCCCCCCCCCCCCCCCCTCCCTCCGCCCTTTCCCTCTCCCCCTATCTCATTCCCCCTACCTCTCTCCCCCTCTACCCCCTCCCCCCTCCTCCCCCCGGCTGTCACGATCTTTTCGATAACAAATATACGGACGCGGGAATATTTCGTAGACGCTGATTTCACTGTCGAGCCATGATTCAGTTCCAAGGACTACAGACGGGGCAGCCATATAAAGCAGGTTAGCGAATTGAGTATGAGTTTATTTCAAACAAGCATGTTTACATACATGTTTGAGGTGTATGGGAGTAAAAGCCGCTCAAGAGCAGCTTGACAAAGCTCCCATTACCCTTCTATACTCGGCAGTGCAGGACAGAAAACACAGATTACACTAAAAAGATAACAGATAACAAAAATCAGCCAGAAGCAGTGCAGTGCAACCAAAATTGTGCGAATACAACAATACAAGACATTATTATATGGTCACTTTATAATGGTACTCATGCAATAGATCTACAGGTGCATTAGAAAAAAGGTTCTTTTAACCCTTTTAAAAGAAAAAGAATAGCTGGTAATATTTTGTTGTGTAACTTTAAATTTATTTAATATGTATGGCAAAGCATAGTAAAGTGTTTCAAAGCCATAGTTTGTGCGCGGATGCGGAACGTGCCAGTGTTCGCGGCATCGTGTTGTGTAATTTGAGGGATTTTCAATTAAGTTAGCGATGTCTCTAAATAACATATTGTTTTGTTGAACCTGAATTTTATAGGACCTAAGAATGCGAAATTCGTACATTTTGCCGATCTCCATGATGTGGTATGTTGAGAAATAGGAGCTAACGTGTGACATAAAAGATACATTCACTATGGCTCTCATCGCAGCCTTCTGCAATTTCAGCGTTCTGCAATTCATCGGCTTTACTCTTTATGCTTCTGCAGTGAACAATTAATACAGAAAGAATACTATAAGATGGCCGTCCTTGTCAAGTGGCCTGCACAACCTTTCCTAAAGACGAGTCGTATACATACCTTTCTTTGTTTATGAACTCAATGTCATGTCTTAGTTTTATCTTGTCACCTTCAGTCTTGTTAGCTTTGGCATAACCTCACAGCTGCTTCCTTTTGATCCTCACGTTTTCCGAAGAATCTTCCGATATGCTGACCTCCTCTCCCTTTAGTTTTTTTTTTTTTGTATTAGCAAGCTCGGCCTGCTCATCTTTTAAAGAGCTAAAATTTGCAGTGATGGGACGCTTTTTTCCTGAGCTGTAGTTTCCGATACGTTGTGCTCTTTTTATATTTACTTGCTCATATGCCGAACTTGACCTGCAAAACTCCAAAACGAGGTACTCTCTGACTTTTGAAATGTTTCGTGTTCATCGTCATCGGTAAAGCACCCCACCCCCCCCCTCAAAAAAAAAAAAAAGAGAAAGAAATAAGGTTACACTGTCTGCTTAGGTTTCCAAGGTCATCAACCTTAGCAGCAAGTTCTTCTATCATCGAAGCTTGCGATGCCGCTTTAGTGCTGAATTCATCCACCAATCTCTTAAGGTCTAAGTTTGCCATTCGGGTTCCAAGGTTTCCCAAACGGGATTTTAAGCGCGCCATTTTTTTTTGTTGTCGTGTTGCAACTGCTTAATAGTGGCAAGCTTCTTTTTAATTTCATCCTGTCCATCCAAGAGCTGCAGCAAAATGATGTCATCAGCGCCTGGGTTTTGTTTTCTATATCGCCGCATATCAACAACAACGAGAGGTAGAATGCCAGCCTACGCAGTAGCACAAAATAATGTCGTCTACGGCGCACAAATTTCTCTTTAGTCGTATGTGGACATACACACTGAAAAAGCATAGGGGGTGGAACCGGCAATGTGAGCAGAAATGGGCAAGAAGAAATGTCATTACTAACCTGCAGCAGGAACTAGAAGTTCGTGAACGACGCAAACATATTAGCTCCTATTCCACGCCCCAAGTGCAGACTGATGCGTCTGTCCTTAAGTACACTGTAGTAGTCCTCGGTATTAGTCCATGACTCGCTGGCTGGCAACGGACACCAATAGGCTGCAGTGCGAAGTTCCATGTCACTGTTCTCTTTATCTGTAGTTTCTACCACGGTAGTCTGGAAGCCAGGCCAGTCGGCAGCACCCGGTGACGCAGGTCGTTTTCGCTGGCTGGCTGTAAATCCCAAAAACGTTGGCACGACTCTTGACAAGCAATCACCTGCAGCAGGAACGAGAAGTTCGTTAACGACGAAAACACAGTAGCGTCGGTTCGACGCCCCCTGGTTCCATTAGCCCTGCATGCAAGCCTCAACATGTGACTCATGCTCTTTGCACAAAAAACAAGCTGAAAAAGCTCGCCAGTCAGTGACCATTGAGTTCTAACTGCTAAAGCTGAATTCATTTGGTTTGCGGTCAAATGTTTAGGGAATCACCCAAAGAATGTGGCGATAAACTTTTTGTGGTGACAATTGCTTTAACCACTTGCTATATTAAATGTGAATATAATTTTCTAACTGTAAGCACAGGTGGGAAGCGAAAACAACAGCCGCGTTTACATGAATGCGACAGAAGTCGACTGCAGCCTACTTTTTGAGGGAAAGTGTAAAACGTCGAGGAAGAGAGTAAAGGACGAGTGGCGCCTTTTCTTCTCAAAACCTGCTCTTTCTCTCAAAAAGTTGTCTTGAGTCGACTTGTGTCGCATTTATGCAACCGAGGCAAATGAAGTCACCTTTTTCGATGCGCTATATTCATGGAGTAATTAACCCCGTCCGCTGTGTGCTTTTAGTTAATTCGTTAGCAGAAAAGTTACGTAATGAACGTAATGACGTCATGAAGATAGTATAGTGGTTTCAATTTTCTAGGAAAAAAAAGTTAAGCGCAGTTAAGAGTAGCAGCTGGAATCGACAAGGTGCAGGTTGTGTGCGTTGACTTTTCTTCTTACCATGAACTGTATGCGGGAATTACTTCGGCACAAACTGTGTCTACTTAAGCGTTCTACTACGACGTGTCGTTTCCGCTAGTATTTCCTATTAAATATCAAGAAGCCGCAGCGGCGGTTGTCTAAAACGGGGAAGCCGATGAAAGTTTATTCAGTGCACAACAGCTTAGTTAGCAAAAGAAAAAAAAAGCGAAGCAATTGCTTCCCATGGGCGAGCATACCACGGGCGCTTTTGTCGACAGCAGTAACTCGTATTCTTTGTCGAAGCACAAGGCTGCTTCACCTTTAATCTTAACTTTCTGTTCGTTCAGTCTCAGTACCCCACGCGGACATGACATTTTCGGTGCACGGGAGCTTTCTAATCACCTCCTTTACTTCGTTGTCGTCCGGGTGTTTATGGCATTCAAACATGAGACGTCGTTATCTCCATCAAATCACCGCGACCACTGGGTCATCTCGCAGCGCGAGTGTCATCAGAGTTCCTAGTTCTTCTATGGGTTCGGGCCTGTGATCTCGATTTCTGTTGACCTCCCTCGGTCATATGGCGTGATGTGCTGCTGTTTCACTCTTGCTGTCTGACCTCGGCCTTTGGAGCCTTTGGAGGCTTCGAGGCCTTTTTTTCATGCAGTAAGCATCTTTAGAGAGGTCATGACGGATACACACGCGCGTGAGCTGGGAAATCCCCGCGATAACAACAGCTCTCAAAGATTTTCCAAGAATGAATGTTGGATTCAGTGAAGTATGCTCCAACTGCCGGAATAACTTTCGAGCCACCATGGCTATCGAATGTCCTTCTTTCCCTTTGCTTCTTTCCCGAAGCGTCAGGAACCTCCGAAATGCTTTAGCGAAGCCCCTTCAGCGGCGCAAGCCTTTGGAAAGAGAGCGCCGATAGTGAATTGTACGGCCTCCATAAATTATCGGATCTTGTGCGATCCAGCGCAGAGCGTATAAGAAACGTGCGAGGCGAACTTGATGGGCCGCGCTTGAGCTGACCGGAGGACTGCGGCTTCCTACTTCGGGTGTTCGGGTCACGCGTCCGCACGATGCGACGAACTTCACGGTCCCCGCCTTTTTACCGTAAGAGCAAGGATAAGGAAGTTAACTGATAAGCCGCTGCGGTGCTCACTGGTTATGATGATTGGCTACTCACCCGAAAGACGCGGGTTCGATGCAGGCCACTGCGGTCGAATTTCGATAGACGGGAAATTCTAGACGACCGTGTACTGTGCGATGTCAGTGCACGTTAAAAATCTAGGCGGTAGAAATTAACCGGAGCCCTCACTACGGTGTCAGGCTGAGTCACTTTTGGGACGTTAAGGACCATAAACTAAACTGACGTTTCGGCTTGTGGCATTGCGCTTTCCAGTTCAGTACACAAGGGGCTGTGATGAAGTGGTTTCCATCTGAATGTATCCACCTGACACAGAGATGGATTTGTGGTTCACCATGAAGGCGATGGTCCCATCTGGGGCATGTATTTCTTCGACTTATTTCGTCGAAAAAAAAAAAAAAATGCGGTTCAGCACGGTTTTCTAGTGCAAAAAAAATGCTCGTCTGTAGAAGTGGGCGTCTCTCGCCCCCCCTTTTCTATAAATCCGGCCTTCACTTGGCACGCACTTCCTCTAGAATGATCTTCCTGTTTTGTTGTATAAGTTTCTGGCCCGGGGTATGTGGAAAGGAACAAAATAAAAAAAATGATCTTAGCCTTCCCTTATTGTATCGACAGAGTACTGCCTTTTAATGGCAAAGGTGCTACGTTCTCGGTAAACGATATCTGTGGAAGCTGTGTATGGATTCGGTTCTCACGTTGCCTGCGCGAAGTACCCAACGTCCTTTCCACATGTTTCTCAAGGCTAAAAAAGAAAAAAAAGTCTGTGTGTGTGTGTGGGGGGGGGGGGGGGGGGGGGGGTATAAAGCTATGCACGTGTCCGTAACATTACGGTATGGCCAAAGAAGGCGGCGACTTGGCAGCGGGGTGTCAACACGGTTCTTAGCTAGTGAGTGGGCATCCAAGGGCTCCGTAGGAGCGCATTTATTCGCTTTCGATTTTCCGGGTTTAATGGTCAATGACACATGACTTCGCATGCATTATGATTTCATTGTCTTCTCTTTCCGCATGGAGGTTTTAATGCACACAGACATCTGAACACCGTCTCGTTTCGGAAATAGCCGAAAAGTGTAAGGTGTCAGTAAGGCCGGCCTTTGTGGCCGGAGGAGGTGGCAGTCGAGGTTGAGGCATGTTGTGCCATTGCAACGAAAAGCGAGGTGTGACCAATGCAAAGAAAACAAAAAAACAACAACGAAAAAAATGGAAAAAAAGCAAAGGATGGGGAAAACTCCCAGATTCCTTGCTTTCCTTCCAGGGGTGGAATGGGGATGTGGGGAGAGGGGGTGTTATTGACTCCTTCGTAATCAACCTTAGGCTGATTCTGTGAAAGACTTCAGATGTCCTCGAAACTAAGTTGGTTGACGTGTTCAACCGTTTGGAACTGATTGAAAGCAGATGCAAAACTCTGGAAACCCTAGAACTCGACGTCGCCGCAACTCAAGATACTGTCGAACAGCTGACTTCGCGACAGTATGAATTACAGGCTCGTATAGATGACCTTGAAGACCGTTCACGACGGAACAATTTAATCTTACGCGGTATACCCGACGCACGTGAAACCTGGGAACAGACTGAACAAAAAATTATCACTGCATTTTCAACTTCTTTAGGCACTGATTTTGATCAACCGGTCATTGAGCGCGCCCATAGGATAGGTACGTTTTCACATCAGAAATGTCGGCCTGTAGTTATCCGGTTCGGCTCATTTAAAGACCGTGGCAGAATACTAGCATGTCGAGCTAAACTTAAAACTAACAACATTTCTGTATCAGAGGATTTTTCGCCAACAACCCGTAACGCGCGCCAGCAACTTACTAATTTCGCTAAAAGCCTGCCTCAGTCGCCAAAGTTCCAGCTTCGTTACAACAAACTCTACGTTAACAATAAGTGCTACATGTACGACAGCGTGACAAACAACATCGAACTGATAAAGGAATTTCCCACCGAAGTACCCGAAGAGGACACACCGCGGTCGCCTTCATCAAATGCCCAAAACACCGAAAACGCCCTGTAGCATCACGAGAGGGGACGTGGGCAGTCGTCGCCTTCACCACGCACATCTGTTCTTTTCGCTAACGTAAGAAGTATCGTAAACAAACGTGACGCATTTCATTCCGTAGCTGACACGTGTAAAGCAGGTATTATTGCACTTACTGAAACATGGCTTCATTCTAACATTCGTAACACCGAAATTTTCCACAACTCATCCCGATACTCTTTTTATCGCTGCGACTGCACGTCACGTCAGGGTGGTGGCGTATTGCTTGCCATTTGTAAAACACTCCGGTCTTACGCTATTAACATCACAACAGATCTCGAGATTGTCTGGGCATGCGTGGAACTTGGACACTCAAAAATTGTTTTCGGGGTATGCTACCGTCCTCCCAGTCACTCTGCTAACTTCCTCGATGATCTGCACGATGCCATAAATGCTGTTTGCACACGACACCCCCTGGCGCCTGTTTTCTTACTTGGCGACTTCAATCTTCCTAACATATCTTGGTCTTTTGATACCCCAGTTCAGAACCCTTCTTCTAACTTAAGCACCGATTTCTTAAACCTTTGTTCCACTTTTTCCTTTTCCCAACTAGTCTCTCAACCGACAAGAATTACTAATACCACTGCAAACACGCTGGACTTAATACTGACTACCCATCCCGATATGGCCTCAGAAATCACTTACTTACCTGGTCTCAGCGACCATCTATCGCTCTCATTTGACATTTGCATCGTTACTCCCCCAGCTGAGAAGATTTCTAAACACATCCGCGACTATAAAAAAGCTGATTTTCAGGCCATTAACAGGGAACTCGCCGAATTTCTCGATTATTATTGCAACGGGTTTGATGACCGCTCTGTCGATACTAACTGGAATCTATTCGTTACCAAAGTTAAAGAACTAACAGATACATACATACCATTACGGACAATCTGTTCCCACTTGAGAGCCCCGTGGTACAACTCCTATCTTAAACGACTGTCCAATCGAAAAAAACGTTTTTACAGAGTTGCGAAAAGGTCTGGTAGTAACGCAAAATGGGAGGCGTACCGTGAAGCTAATGACGTTTACGTAACTGCACTTAAAAGCTCAAAAAATAATTTTCTTCACAATACACTTCCTAGCATTCTTTCCACTGATCCTAAAAAGTTCTGGCGCATTGTCAACCCCAGCCACAGCGATACCATTAACTTATTAGACGAGAACGGCCTTGCCATCCCAGATACAGAATGCCCAGCGGTACTGAACTCCACATTCTGTAATAACTTTGTTCATTGTACTAACACCATTTTTCCACAAGCGCGGACTTACAACTACATAACTATGGATCCCATTTGCATCGAAGCTTGCGGTATTGAGAAGATTATTGAATCCCTTAAACCATGCTCCAGTCCAGGTACTGACTTAATCAACGCGAAATTTCTTAAGGGTTCTCAAACTTACTGTTCATTGCTGCTTTGCAAGATATTTCAACAGTCCCTCGACACCGGTGCTCTGCCTGCTGACTGGACGGTCGGGAAGGTGGTCCCAATCCATAAATCAGGTAACAAGAATTCACCCCTTAACTACCGTCCTATATCTTTGACAAGTATTCCATGTAAAGTATTGGAGCACATATTATACACAGGTATCGCGAACTTCCTGGAGTCAAATTCATTTTTTACAGACATGCAGCACGGTTTTCGTAATCGACTGTCTTGCGAAACTCAGTTAGCATGATTTACGCATAAACTTAATCTCATCCTTGATCGCCGCTCAACAGCTGACTGCGTCTTCCTCGACTTCGCAAAAGCCTTCGAAAAGGTATGCCACAAATCACTACTTTTTAAGCTAAGCAAACTAAACCTTGATCCGAGGCTTTTTTCCTGGCTCGAATATTTTCTTTGCAACCGCACTCAGTTCGTAACTGCTAACAATGCCACCTCTCCATCAACCCCCGTCCATTCTGGAGTGCCACAGGGATCCGTCTTAGGCCCTCTTTTATTTCTTATTTACATTAATGACCTACCTTCTTGCGTAACCTCTAACATACACTTATTCGCTGATGACTGCGTAATTTTTCGCGAAATTAACGACACTAACGACGTATGCGCTCTACAGAATGATCTATCTGCTATATCTGCATGGTGCAACTTATGGTTAATGCAACTTAATTCTTCTAAATGCAAAGTTTTACGTGTCTCCCGCACATCATCTACTACAGGTGCATATTGTCTAAATAATACCATACTGGAGGCCGTCACGTGATATCGCTACCTCGGAGTTCATATATCTTCCACTCTAAATTGGTCGCTCCATATTAACGTCATAATTAACAACGCTAACAGCATGCTAGGCTACCTATGCCGGAATTTCTCCAATTCCCCTACCTCCCTAAAACTCATGTTATATAAAACCCTTGTCCGTAGTAAACTAGAATACGCATCTGCAATTTGGGACCCCAGTTACGCAAATTCAATTAATGCACTCGAGCTTGTACAAAATAACGCCTCCCGTTTCATCCTACTTAACTTCAATCGTACTGCAAGTGTCACCTCCATGAAAAATACGCTCAACCTCCCACCCTTAGCCTCCCGTCGAAAATTTTCACGGTTATGTTTATTTCATAAAATTTTTTACAACTGTCCCAATCTACGCGATGAATTGATATCTCCTCCGTCTTTCATCTCTCCACGGCTAGATCACGTTCACAAGGTCGGTATAACGTCGCACGAAACAAAAGCTTGTTCTCAGTCGTTCATTCCCCGTACATCAGCAGATTGGAACCACCTTCCCGGATCGACAGCCTGCATTCAAGACACCCTGCGCTTCCGTAACAATTTAGCTAACATTGTATACTAAGGCTCACAACAAATGTACTTATCATTCTCCATTTCCTTTGTTTACTTTAGTTTCCTTTGTTTGTTCTCTTACCTTGACGCTTGTATGTTGAATTTTTGTTTTTGTTCACTTTCTGTAATTTGTAACCACTCCCCTCTGAAATGCCTTTGGCCCTGAGGGTATCAATAATAAATAAATAAATGTATACAAGGTACGCTAATGCATCCGCGAAAAGAATAGAATGCGCATAGACATGCCAAACACATCAGTTCACACACCCCATACATATACACAATCGTTCCAGTGTTCCACGCTGCACTTCCTTCTCTTATGTGTGCATTTCCTTTGTGCTGCAAATTTTTAACCATCATGGATAGCAACCAACTGGCTTTAACCACTGTACTAATTCAATAGGGCGCCTGGCTTGTTAGGGTGCGAGATTTTGCATTGCGAGGGGACAAGCATTTTTTATTGTTCTCTTTTCATTCCTTCTTTCATCAACATTCCCCCCCCCCTGCCCCACGTCCCCCCTCATTGCAATTCGTAGCCGACTCGTTGCCACTGCTTAAACTCAACCGCTGAGATGTAAACACTCGGGTGGGCAGAGCTCACGTGGTCATTTCGGTACGTTTGATGTTTCGCGATTTTTAATCTAAGGAACTTCACTAGAATAATATTTATTGGAACAACCTGCATCGAACTGGAGTGGAACGAAGCGAAGAAAATATCAAAAGGATAGCAGAATATAATTACGAGGCGAGCGCGCAGGGTGATCCTGAAGAGATTTTAGCCAGAGGCTGTTCATTGGATTAGTGACTAAGCTCCGACGCACGCATAGCGATGACGGACATATTTTGGGACGCGGATCGATATGCTTTGGGTTCGGACTCGAAAATGTGGAGCAGTGACTGCGCCAGAGGAAAAAGGGAGAGCTCTAAGCTTGTGTGAAAAAGAGTTCTATATGGCTCGATGAAATCGCCTTTGATAAACAACTGCGGTTCGCCTGCGGAATCCCGCGAGTTGGCAAGCTTTCTTCGTTCCCGGGGGGGGGGGTTCCAAGGAAGCTCTGTGTCATAGCTTGGGAGGGAAATCAACACGACTAAGATGACAGTATGGTGCATAGGATTATGGGTAACCGTGCTGGAAAGAGTAAAACGCTTTCGTGCGTAGTTGTGCGTCCAAGATCTGTGATATACGCCCTGTAAAGCTAGCGGCTTAAGCCAGAACTACAATATTTTCTACTCGCGCGGACTGTAAATGTTGATGCTTTGTTCATTTCATCGTGAATATAGATATTTTCAGTTGCAAAAAAAAAAAAAAACGTGGAAGCGCACTGAGCTCCGTTCAGAACGTTCATATTTGTTAGTGTCAGTGGCTATTTATTAATAAAAAATAAAAATGGGAGGAAAAAGGTGTTGCTAGCCGCGGCATCTGCCACCGAAACCTGAAGCACCTGAGCTGCTGTTTCTCAACGTTTTTTCGGGTCACATTAAAAGGGGGGGGTCAAGTCAAACAACATATTAGAAAACAGTACGGTTGTACGTCACTTTGTACACACGCCACGCGAAACTCAAGATTGGTGCACGAGCTTCGTACTGGCGTTCGGGATGCATTTAGGGGTTCGGGCTGCAGATAAGGTGGAATACAATCGATTTTTTGTTTTTGATACTTTAATTTTAATTCTTCAAAGTTCTTGCTTATGAAGTCTGATTTCTTTCTTCATAGTTCTTCCTTACGAAGTCTGATTTCTTATTTTTTAATGCACGGCACATTATCCATATCATCTACCCTGACATATGTTACATGAGGCTCGTCTGTGGGTATATCATTCTCATAAACACTTTGTTTAATGTCCATTTCTGTGATGAATTTGTGTTACTTTTTTTTCACTGTTGCTGTTTTATTGCCCGTGTATGTAGCTATGTCAAAGGGGGGCTGGGACTCGTCAATAAGCTTATGGAGATTTGTTCTTCTCTGGTTTTTTCCTCGCAATCTAGTGTTGCAAAAGCACACATTCAAACCTTATCAAGCTATCGTACTCAGTCCTCACCTGATTGAACATAACGCTACCCGAGATGCTTGTCGAAGACATCTTTGTACAGACTACTTAGATAAATATATTATGGTGCGCAGGAAAGTCCTTATCGTAATGGGCAGTGACAGAGACAATGACCTGAAAATATAGCTTACCCCAGAGCTCACGAGCCATCGTGGACCCCAGCATTACTGCATTAGCAAAACTTGTTTCGTACCGTTTACATACTGAGAACGACATCCCCGAAACATCATTATTGCGTATTACTGCTGCAAACACCACCGGTCTTGCGAACAAATCCTGAAGACCGCTAACAGGATCAACTGGATGACTTGAGCCAAATCAAACACATTATCGACCCTTCCTGTAGATCGAATCGTTCAGCTGGGAGCAAGGTGGGCTGATTTGCACAGTGTTGCTTTTAGTCATTGCTGTCCCGCCAATATTAAGCAATCGCTGATCTGTGTTTACATCGAGCGCCTGAGCGTTGCAAAAGGGGCAGTTAACGTTCCTGGCTTTTGTTCCCGCAGTTGTCATCTGTAATCACTACTTCATTAGCGGTGAAGCACCTCCAAGTTGCCATAGCTCTCTACAGTGAAAAACATAATGCTTCGCCCGAAGGATACCAGCTTTGCCTGTTACGGGCAAGCGTTGCCTGGCTATCACAGCGCGTGTGTCAGAGGCGTCCCAATTTTTCGGAGTCTTGCACCCTCGTTTGGGATCCCGTAACTAGGAGTTCATGACATCTGCAGTAGGAAGGCGCATACAGCAACGCTCTTAAGGTGTAGTGTTCGGAGCGTACGCTCGAGACTTGCCAGGTCTGTCTCGGTTTGGCCAAGTTCTACTTCGGGCACTTTCAGTACCACCACCTCTTTTCTTATGCCCCGCCACGGTGGCTCAGTGGTTACGGCGCTCGGCTGCTGACCCGAAAGACGCGGGTTCGATCCCGGCCGTGGCGGCCGAATTTCGATGAAGGCGAAATTCTAGAGGCCCGTGTGCTGTGCGATGTCAGTGCACGTTAAAGAACCCCAGGTGGTCGAAATTTCCGGAACCTTTCACTGCGGCGTCTCTCATAGCCTGAGTCGCTTTGGGACGTTAAACTCCAATAAACCAAACTTAAACCAATCTTTTCTTATAGGCTCCGCGAAATTCACCTCGACGATACTGCAGTGGCACAACTGTTCACTCCATCCGAATACTCAGGTGCTGCGTTTTATCGAAGTCTGCTTATTACGTACTTATGAGCGAAAAAAAAATGACGAATACAAGCTTTCGATGAAGAATTGATGCCCGAAGAAAGAGAGGATCGAATAATGTGTCCACTGACCCAGGGAGCCAGTTATGCGCATTTCCTTTCCTTAAAAATTGCCGACGATTACGCTACTTCCTAATCCGATATTTCAGCGCAGCTCATCAGCTGTTTCAGCTTTTAGATAGATTGAGGCAAATAATTCGAGCAAGACATGTATGTACGCTTAGTAAAACACGTTGCGGGGCTGGTTAGTGGTGCATTTTTGTTTCTTCAAATTTAAACAGCGCTAAATTTTCAGACGAATACGTGTCTGCCCACACCTCTCCACAATAGCCCACATCTCTCTCTCATTACTCCAAGTACTATACGCGCGATTCAGGCGTCCACTGTCCCAGGGAGCCAGTTATGCGCACTTTCCTTAAAATTATCGGAATGTAAAACGTTGTCAACGCCAACGCCAATGAAAACAATGAACGTCGACGACCTATGGCTTTCTAGCACAACGTTGTCAGTCAGCCCACATCTCTCTCTCATAACCCCACGTATCCATAAGCGTGGGTCAGGCGTCCACTGACCCAGTGAGCCAGTTATGCGCAATTCCTTTCCTTAAAATGACACAAAGTTGTCATTGCCAACGCATGCAGCGCACATATGTCATTACCGCCACGTAGCTTAAATTTAGCGCGATTGAGGTGTTCACTGTTCCAAAAGGGCAGTTATGCGTCTTTCCTTTGCTTTCCAAGCTCTCGCTCCATTGGTTTCGCAGCTCAAAGCGCGACTAAGGTGTCCACTACTGGTTACAACGGACAGCGGTGGGGTGACGGCGACGGTGACGCCGCGAAGCGCAGAAACGGGCGCCAAAACGCTGCGCTCTAAAACTGCAGCGGCACGCCCCCACACCGACGTCCAAGGGCTTTGAAGTGGGCTTTGAAGCGAAAAGCTTCATTACTCGCACCAGAGCCGCGCTTAGCGTGAGCCGTCGGAGCCAAGATTTGCCACAGCTACGCATGCGCGAAACCGAGTAACGTCACACGCGGCACAAATAAAAAAATAAATAAAAGGCAGACAGTGCGCCAGGAAACACTCATATCTCGGTGGACACCCGAACCGCGCCGTAAGGGAAGGAAAATGAAAAGAAAATTGGTTTTAAGGAAAGGAAACAACGCCTGTCTCTCTCATATCTCTGTGGATACCTGAACCGCGCCGTAAGGGCCTTAAGGAAAATGAAATGATAATTGGTTTTAAGGAAAGTAAATGCCTGTCTCTCATATCTTGGTGTACACCCGACAGGAATGGACACCACAGCACATGTCTATAAGGCAACCTTCTAAGACAGCACCGTATTCACTACACGCGCGTCTCCTCCTCCGCCTGCGTACAGGCAGTGTGTGGACGGCCGAACGCCTGCACCGTTATCGTGGTGCTCCCAGTGCATTGTGCGCGAACTGCGACAGCCATGTCGTCAAACCAAGAACAACTGCAGCTTTTCGCTTGTATATCCAGGCTTAACCAGAGCTAAGCCACTGCCTAATTTTCTCATTTACAGCCGTGTTTTGTCTGTCCCGACATGATTGTGGTCAGCCGCTGGTTGGTTTTGATTTTGAGGAAAGGAAATGAGGCAGTAACTGTCTCACATATCTCGGTGGACACCCGAACCACGCCTTAAGGAAGGGGTAAAGGGGGGAATCAAAAAAGAAAGAAAGAGATGCCTGCCCGATTCTGGTCCATGCCGCCGCAAACACCTTGAGTCCCCAACAGAAATGCAAGAAGCATGTGTCAATGGCATTTTACGTATAAAGTGAGCTATGATTAATTAACATTCTCATGGAGTATTTTGAAAAAGTAGGTAATAATGACTGCTGCGCAGAAGATCTTAGAAATATATTTAGAAGCTATAAGCTAAATACGCAGTTTGAACGGGCATTCTTTAGAGCGCTGAATATATAATATGCGATAGCTGAAATGAGGGTGAATTCGTCCTGAACAATGGAGTAACATTGCGTAGGTAATTCTGTGCTGTGAATGATTTTGTGTGAACGGCGACAGCAGTCGCCGTCGTGTTGTTGTTTCATGGCTTGTTTGTACCGAGCGACACTAGTCGCTGCCTTGTTGTTTTTGTCTTTGTGAGGGACCATGGTCCCTTTGTATGAATAATCAGTCCAATAAACTTCTCTTCGAGACAGTGATTGTTTTTGTGAGGGACTATGGTCCCTTTGTATGAATAATGAGTCCAAAAAATTACGAGGAACTTTAGCGGCTAAAGTGCTGAAAGGCGAAAGCCTGAGTGCTGCATTCTGCTACGCGATTGTTCACTTCACATTTTGTTGGTGCATTAATTAACTGCCAATTAATGACGCTTAAGCTTCGCCTTTAGAAGTGGAACGCGACAGCGTGTTGTAGCGCTGCCACGAAGTCCATTGAACGCCACCACCCTGTTCGGCGCGATGCCTTACGCTTTGAACGCAACGCTTTTTAAGGAAAGGATATGGCGCAGTAATTCTCTGTCGTCTCGGTGGACACCTGAGCCGCACTGTACAGGAAGGAAAGAAGTGGAGTGAAAGAAGAAAGAGGGGCCGTAATGAAGAAAATGAAAATTGTATTTTAGGAAAGGAAATTGCGCATTAACTGTCTCGCATATCTCAGTAGCACTAGTCGAAAATTGTATTTGACGAAATAAAGTTGCACAGTAACTGTCTCACATATTTCGGTGGACACCCGTCAAAATTCGCGCGTGGTGACATCACGACATTTTGGACCAATCTGAAACGCGGACAAATACGCCTTGCTCGTCAGTAAATTGGTTTTTGAGGAAAGGAAATTATCTGTCTCGCATATCTCGGTGCACACCTGAACCTCGCCGTAACGGGAAGGGAGGAAGATGGGAGTGAACGAAGACACCGTATTCACTAGACGCACCTTTGTTCATTCCAAACCATCGAACTGGCATAGAGCCGGATCTTTATAAATATGATGTAATTTTCCTGCTTGGCTTGCACAGTATTTGGCGAAGCAGGATGGCTGTACGACACTGTGATGAAGATGCGCGTTCTGTCCGCGATTACTTCAAAGAAAACATATTTAAGCTACGTGAAGTGTACAAGGAGCTATGTTTTGGAGATGAAGTTATCGAGTTGATGGGAGAGTTGTGTTCCCTGAGACAGTTTTGATTTTCTCACGCGAGTGAAACACATGTCCGTTCTTGTTGTTTGAGTGTGCAGCGCAGAACATCTGTTTATGATCTGTTGTAATCTGTCAAAACAGGCAATAAAGACAAAAAAAAAAAAACTGGCATAGCGGAGTGGTAGCGTGCTCGACTCGCACTCCGGAGACCGGGGTTCGATTCCCAAGCTCGGCGAATTTCTTACTCGGTTTTATTTATTTATCTGGTCTGACTGGAAAGGTTAATTGGAGTAATTGATTAAGCAATTAACTAAACTCAAACTTACTTGGAGCATCACTATACGATCCCTTTAATTGGTTGCATGGTTAGTAGCCAAAGTACAATTGGCGCCGTTTGATATTCGCGCACTGTGACGTTACGGCCGTTTCGACCAACTGAAAAGCGTGACATTTCTTGTCGACAGCTCCTGCTTACAACGATGAGGCATTAAAGGCTTCCGCCTTAATAAACTTCTCTTCGAGGTGCACGTAATGATCTCGATTTCTTTGCTGTCCTAATGCACGGCAGCCCTGCGTTTCGAGGTGTTTTCAAGCCGCTCGTCTGCCTGTTGTGTGGCTTTCTAGCCACGCACTATTTCGTGGGGACGATGTGAAACGCAACTGCAGAAGTAAAGAAAATCCTCTTTAAAGTCTCAGAGAGCCAGCGTCAGCTTCTCTAGCATGGTCTTCTTCCGCCGGTGATTTTTTGAGTCCTGTACTTTCTGTTCATCACTGATCTTACTATTTTGTCCTTCACTGTGACGTTTGTCTTCATTCACTAGCCATGCCTCTTTCTCCGCTATGTGGGTCAGTAGTGCAGCGGTCTAAGTTCTATAAAATTATGGCAACCCACTGATTCTTCTGTATTAAGGCGGAAGCCTTTAATGTCTCATCGTTGTAAGCAGCAGTTGTCGACAGAAAATGTCACGCTTTTCAATTGGTGGAAATGGTCATGACGTCACAGTGCGCGAATTTCAAACGGGGCCAATTGTACTTTGGCTAGTAACCATGCAACCAATTGAAGGGATCGTATAGTGATGCTCCAAGTAAGTGGGACTGAGCTCAGTTAATTGCTTAATTACCCAATTAGCCTAATTAGTTTTACTATTCAGGCCATATAAATAAATAAAACCGATTAAGAAATTGGTCGAGCTCACGAATCGAACCCCGGTCTTCGGCGTGAGAGACGAGCACGCTATCCACTCCGCCATGCCAGCTCGATGGTTTGGAATGAACAAAGGCGCGTCTAGTGAATACGGTGTCTTCACTCACTCTCATCCTCCTCCATTCCCTTCCGGCGAGGTTTAGGTGTCCACCGACAAATGAGAGACAGATACATTTCATTTCCTCAAAAACCAATTTACCGACGAGCGAGGCGTAGTACCGAATGGGCGATGGCGTTCTGTGGACTCCTTGGCAGCGTCGCAAGACGCTGTCGCGTTCCACTCTTACGGGCGAAGCTTAACATCTTAACCACACATTAGTGACCACACTTTAGGTCAAAAAAGTGCCCTCCTGAATTTTGTGAGACAGTTACTGCGTAATTTCCTTTCCTTAAATACAATTTTCATTTTCTTCATTACGGCTCCTCTTTATCTATCTTCTTTCACTCCCACTTCCTCCCTTCCTCTACGGTGCGGTTCAGGTGTACACCGAGATGACAGAATTACTGCGCCATTTCCTTTCCTCAAAAAGCGTTGCGTTCAAAGGGCAAGGCATCGCGCCGAACGGGTGCTGGCGTTCCGTGGACTCCCTGGCAGCGTTACAACGCGCTGTCGCGTTCCACTCCTAAAGGCGAAGCTTAACCGTCATTAATTAGCAGTTAATTAGTATTCAGGTATTAATCAGTAATTAGCCATTAATTAGTGATTTGTCATCACTTAGTAATTAGTACTCAATTATATGTGACGCCACCAGTGCCACAGAAACAGCGAAGGTGGTGCGGAAAACGCTTCCGCCTCTACTCACTTTAGACAGCCAAAGTGCCCCCTGAGCCGCCGCGGTGGCTCAGCGGTTACGGTGCTCGGCTGCTGTCCCGAAAGACGCGGGTTCGATCCCGGCCGCGGCGGCTAGAATTTCTTTGGAGGAGAAATTCTAGAGGCCCGTGTACTGTGCGATGTCAGTGCACGTTAAAGAACCCCAGGTGGTCCAAATTTCCGGAGCCCTCCACTACGGCGTCTCTCATAGCCTTAGTCGCTTTGGGACGTTAAACCCCAGAAACCAACCAAAGTGCCCCCTGAATTTTTTTTTGCCTCCGCGATTGCTTTCTGTCCTATGGGCCTTGAACATTGACCACCCCATACAGCAGGCTAACCGACTGTCCTCTGTGTTATTTAATGTGGATAATTTTTGCTGGATTTCGGCCACACAACAGAGCGCCCACTGGAAAAGCCCAGCACCATGTCTCCTTTCCACATTACGTAGATATAACGCGATATTTATTATGTCCTCAGAGTTCCGCTGTACTGCATGACAGCTACTGTTCTCTCCACTTCCTCCAATGATTCCTCCATATGGTCTCTCGTATAACCTCCCTATCCTTTATGCCTCCTTGTAACGCCTCCGTATCTATATCAGCCAACCATATCCGGAATAATTTCGCTACCTGGGAATCTTTAACGTGCACTGATATTACACAACACACGGGCGCCTTTTGCGGTACGCCTCCATGGAGGCGAAACACGAAAGGCGCCGTTAAAGATTCTCAGGTGGCCGAAATCATTCTGGAGTTCTCCACGACGGCACTTCTTTTTTCTTCTTTCACTCTTTCTTTTTTTCCTTGATGGAGCTGCTGAGGTGTCCACCTGGAAGGGAGACAGTTACGGCGCCGTTTGCTTTCTTTAAAAAAAATCCGTATAGGGCTCATAGTTTTTTAAAAACTACACCTCGTAATTTTGCAGGCCAAATCTCCGTCCTAGGTTACTCTGTCGTGGGTCCCTGGACACGCCTCGATCCCCGGTAATGAGCGCGTTCATGCGCTGGCCCGAGAACTCTCCTCCCGGACCCCGGATGATAAGGCACCCAACCCTGCGCAAGAGGCCCCATCGGTCCTCTCTACATATCATCAAACCACCACATTCTACAAACTCAGTCGCATAACACTGCCGCCACCCCCCAGTACCTTGTCGCCCTTATAGCGCCACATGGCGACAATTACAAACAGGCTGCTTTATTTCACCTCACCGTCTTTCATACTTTCACCCCACCTTTCCTCCTGATTGTAACACCTGTGGCGTGCCCAGATCCACACTTTTCCACTACCTTTGGGAATGTCCTTCTCCGAAGGCAGTACCCCCCCCCCCCACCCCCCCCCCCCCCCCCCCCTGCCCTCCCATCCCCAATCCCACTCATTCTTCCTGGGAGGATGCTTTACGGACCGCTCAGCCCGCTGGCCAGAAATGGCTGGTGGATCGGGTTTTACGTGAAGCACAAGCCCGTGGACTCCTGGATCAGTAGGGGACCACCCTGGAAGATTTTTTTTGTGTGTAATAAAGTTTCCACTGTTTTTTTTCCTCCACGCCTCCACGCTTCGGTTCGCGCCTATCGCGCGCGACGTGGCGGCGGCGCCACCATCGCTGCTACACGTGATATGTGACGTCACGCCAGGAATGAGGCGGCGCGCGCCCGCCGTCGCGTCAGTCTCTGTGCCCGCAACCGCGCCAGCGTCTTTGCGCCGGGCGTATATGCGGTCAAGATGCCTCCAAACGCAAAGGACATGCTTCGCATCCACTGGGCTTAACCTTGATAAGCCTCCAATTTTTTTCTCTTTCCTCTGATCTTCTCTATCTGCACGTAGCAGCGGTGGTGGCTTGGCTCGAGCCAGTAGGCAGGCCCGTGCAATTTCCTTTTCATCCTTCTCTCAGTCACAACAACAACAACCCACACCAACGTCCAAGGCTAATACGACCAGTGGGCTTTGAAGCGAAAAGCTTCACTACCCGCACCAGAGCCGCGCTTCGCGTGAGCCGTCGGAACCAAGATTTGCCACAGCTGCGCATGCGTGAAACCGAGTAACGTCACACGCGGCACAAATAAAAAAAATAAATAAAAGGCAGACAGTGCGCCAGGAAACACTCATATCTCGGTGGACACCCGAACCGCGCCGTAAGGGAAGGAAAATGAAAAGAAAATTGGTTTTAAGGAAAGGAAACGACGCCTGTCTCTCTCATATCTCTGTGGATACCCGAACCGCGCCGTAAGGGCCTTAAGGAAAATGAAATGAAATAATTGGTTTTAAGGAAAGTAAATGCCTGTCTCTCATATATTGGTGTACACCCGAAAGGAATGGACACCACAGCATATGTCTATAAGGCAACCTTCTAAGACAGCACCGTATTCACTACACGCGCGTCTCCTCCTCCGCCTCCGTACAGGCAGTGTGTGGACGGTCGAACGCCTCCATCGTTATCGTGGTGCTCCCAGTGCATTGTGCGCGAACTGCGACAGCCATGACGTCAAACCAAGCACAACTGCAGCTTTTCGCTTGTATATCCAGGCTTAACCAGAGCTAAGCCACTGCCTAATTTTCTCATTTACAGCCGTGTTTTGTCTGTCCCGACATGATTGTGGTCAGCCGCTGGTTGGTATTGATTTTGAGGAAAGGAAATAAGGCAGAACTGTCTCACATATCTCGGTGGACACCCGAACCACGCCTTAAGGAAGGGGTAAAGGAGGGAATCAAAGAAGAAAGAAAGAGATGCCTGCGCGATTCTGGTCCATGCCGCCGCAAACACCTTGAGTCTTCAACAGAAATGCGAGAAGCATGTGTCAATGGCACTTTACGTTTAAAGTGAGCTATGATTAATTAACATTCTCATGGAGTATTTGAAAAAGTAGGTAATAATGACTGCTGCGCAGAAGATCTTCGAAATACGTTTAGAAGCTAAGCTAAATACGGAGTTTGAACGGGCATTTTTTAGAGCGCTGAATATAATAATATGCCAATGAGGGTGAATTGGTCTTGAAGAATGGAGTAACATTGTGTAGGTTATTTGGTGCACGTATAGATTTCGTCGCTGTCGTAATGCAGGGTAGCCCTGCGTTTCGAGGTGTTTTCAAGCCGCTCGTCTGCCTGTTGTGTGGCTTTCTAGCCACGCACTATTTCGTGGGGACGATGTGAAACGCAACTGCAGAAGTAAAGAAAATCCTTTTGGTTTTACCTTTAAAGTCCCAGAGAGCCAGCGTCAGTTTCTCTGGCATCTGTTCATCGCTGATCTTACTATTTTGCCCTTCACTGTGACGTTTGTCTTCATTTACTAGCCTTGAACATTGACCACCCCATACAGCAGGCTAACCGACTGTGCTCTGCGTTATTTAAAGTGGATAATTTTTGCTGGATTTCAGCCACACAACAGAGCGCTCACTGGAAAAGCCCAGCACCATGTCTCCTTTCCACATTCCGTAGAGATAACGCGATATTTATTATGTCCTCAGAGTTCCGCTGTACTGCATGACAGCTACTGTTCTCTCC
Organism: Amblyomma mixtum; assembly: GCF_055824585.1. Classification (NCBI taxonomy): domain Eukaryota; kingdom Metazoa; phylum Arthropoda; class Arachnida; order Ixodida; family Ixodidae; genus Amblyomma; species Amblyomma mixtum. Next base: position 10,732,313 of record NC_143012.1, read on the forward strand.
ACTTCCTCCAATGATTCCTCCATCTGGTCTCTCGTATAACCTCCCTATCCTTTATGCCTCCTTGTAACGCCTCCGTATCTATATCAGCCAACCATATCCGGAATAATTTCGCTACCTGGGAATCTTTAACGTGCACTGATATTACACAACACACGGGCGCCTTTTGCGGTACGCCTCCATGGAGGCGAAACACGAAAGGCGCCGTTAAAGATTCTCAGGTGGCCGAAATCATTCTGGAGTTCTCCACGACGGCACTTCTTTTTTCTTCTTTCACTCTTTCTTTTTTTCCCTGATGGAGCTGCTGGGGTGTCCACCTGGAAGAGAGATAGTTACGGCGCCGTTTGCTTTCTTTAAAAAAAATCCGTATAGGGCTCATAGTTTTTAAAAAACTACACCTCGTAATTTTGCAGGCCAAATCTCCGTCCTAGGTTACTCTGTAGTGGGTCCCTGGACACGCCTCAATCCCCGGTAATGAGCGCGTTCATGCGCTGGCCCGAGAACTCTCCTCCCGGACCCCGGATAATCAGGGACCCAACCCTGCGCAAGAGGCCCCATCGGTCCTCTCTACATATCAACCCACCACATTCTACAAACTCAGTCGCATAACACTGCCACCACCCCACAGTACTTTGTCGCCCTTATCCAGCGCCACATGGCGACAATTACAGACAGGCTGCTTTATTTAACCTCACCGTCTTTCATACTTTCACCCCACCTTTCCTCCTGATTGTAACACCTGTGGCGTGCCCAGATCCACACTTTTCCACTACCTTTGGGAATGTCCTTCTCCGAAGGCAGTACCCCCCCCCCCCCCCCCCCTGCCCTCCCATCCCCAATACCACTCATTCTTCCTGGGAGGCTGCTTTACGGACCGCTCAGCCCGCTGGCCAGAAATGGCTGGTGGAAACACTAACACACCCAGGGCGTCCACACTCATCCACCGCAGCCTCACCTACAAAACTCATCACATCACGTCTGAGACGCCCTGCGTGATCACAGAACTTATACATCACACACATTCACTTCCTTCTATATTTATAGCAAACATATACCACCCCCCGTCCCAGCCGATGGCCTCGCTAGAATCACTTCTGCGAAAGCTACACCATCTAGCACGGTAACATCCCCTAATCATCGGTGGGGACTTCAACATTCAGCATACTGACTGGGGATACACAACCACGACACATCGAGGTCGCAGGCTCTGGCTGCTCCTGCAGAACCTCCAACTCACTGTGCAAAACACGTTTCAGACGCCTACACGGATCGGCAACAGTGTCAGCATGGACACCAGTCCGGACCTGACGCTGAGCCGCTGTATCCGCGGCGTTACCTGGAACAGAACACAACATGCACTGGGCAGTGATCATTACATTATACAAATCACTGTCCCGTACAAACCACCCCGTCCCGCAAATACCATGCACAAACTCATTAACTGGGATACATTTCGCACTGCACGCACTGCCCTCCCAGATGATGATGATGATGAAAACTTTATTTGTAACAAGGGAGTTTTGGACACGTCGGTCCTTGGGCCCCCGCACGGCCCCACTGCACTCAAACGCCTTTAGCTGCTTATGCGCCTTAGCTGCTTATAGCCTTAGCTGCTTATGCGCCAATAAACCCAACACAACAACATCTTTTTCAACGACAATGCCTACCTGTTGCGCCGTCAACTGAGCGAGGAGACCAGCGAAGTCTTCGGGAAAGACATTTCAAAAATAAGGGCCCATTGCATCGCAATGGGACGACACTTGCAGTTGACAGGACGTCGCTACACACAGCAAGTATGGAACCTCGTCTGCACAGCTCTGTGTCGTCCCGTCGCTGCCGTCGCCAGCACCGCTCTTTACTCTGATGCACGTTCCTACGCTCAAGGCCAAGTTATGCTATCGATGGGGGATAAATTTAAGAAAGAACAGATGGAAAACTTCACCAGGCAGCTGACTTTCCAGTGACCATTTTACCGAATTATGTTTATACAAAACCGGAGCGAAGGCTAGGCTACTATCTGGTGAGGTGTCGACGGTGTTCGGTTGGTTCGCATTAGCGCCTCCAAAAAGTATGGTACTGCTTTTTCGACGGGGCGTGTCATGTTCTGTTTCGTACTGTAGCAAGTTAAGCCTGAATGGGCTTTTATTCGTGGTGCTTGGTGCAATTGACTTTCAACAGCGCTTCTCACGCGCACCGCAGCATTCGTCTTTCTTGTGAGTCGTTCCTCTCGCGATATGCCTTTTCTTTGCTACACGGAAATTCGGTTTTAAGATGACCTAGCCTCAACGTCATTCCACTACTTCTCCTTCAAGCTCGGAAGGCAAGAACCTGACAAGAACGTAGTGTTTAATGCACGTACTCCTTTACCGGGGCAGGGTGAGACCTGCATGCCTGTTTTCTTCGGTTTCTCTGAAATTGCAGGGTTCTGCTCACAGTGCTGACATTTCTCGCGTTCAGCTTGCTTGTTCCTTTCATATAACAGCAGACATTACACGGGAACAGCGCAAAAATGGAGAACGAAAGGGCGAAAGACGTGACTTTTTGCATTGAAATACACAGCAGACACCCGACTTCCGAGACAAGCCGCCCAACTTCCGGTGGCTTCACTCGTGCTCCTCTCGGAAAGCGGGAATGCGGCATCCAGCCACCTAGAGGAGATCAGTGACTAAGTTAACCGTGATTATACTCATTTCTATCTGTTGTCGTCTATAGTCCCCCCCCCCCCCCCCGCCCCCCAATATCAACGAACACTCAGTCATCAGTATGCACAAGTGTTTTTAACAGCGATGCTGTGTAAACCGGAGGTTTTTCCGTTAGTCGTGCGCAGCGGCTGTGTTCGCGGTAATGAGGTCCCTTACGGACGCCTGACGCTCCCTGTCGGAGCGGACGACAACTAACCTTGTTCTGGGTTAGTTGCTGTCCGCTCTGACAGGGAGCGTCAGGCGTCTTGGGTGACTATATTAGCTCTATGGTGGGTGACCTCATTACCGCGAACACAGCCGCTGCGCACGACTAACAGAACAACCTCCGGCTTAAGCAGCATGGCTGTTAAAGATACTCCTGCGAAGCAATTCAGACCGCACAATAAGCGTTTGAGTCGAACTCGAACAGTGCCGCAAGGGAACGGAAAAAGAGAGAGTGAAAGAAAGAAGGAAAGAAAGAGAGAAGGAAAGAAGGTACGAGCTACCCTAGCAGAGGGCTCCGGAATAATTTCGACAATCTGGGGATCTTGACGATGATACCAGCTTTATTTTCCACAAAATAAGCAGGCTCCCTACTCCCCGTCCTGGGCACGCAAGCATGGGTGACGGGGGCCGGGACCCCCGAGATTAGAAGCAGGCAAAGAGGTCTTGACTCCTCGCGGCTTCTTCCACCAGGCGGATGGCTTGTGGCTGTGGAGCAGGGGCCTCGCTCCGCAGCAGGGCGTCCTAGGTTTCTCTACAATTTATATTTGCTTTAGCCGCTGGGGAGCTAGCGCATTCCCAGATTATGTGGTCGAGGGTCCCTCTCGCCCCACAGTACTTGCACTTATCGTTTTGCTTCCCATCTCTCTGAACACGATATGCCCGACAGCATTTACGAAGTTCCCAGCTTGGAGGCGCTGCCATGCGATTGCCTTCCTATTGTTTAGACGTTTATCCGGTGGGAATCTTTAACGTGCACTGACGTCACACAGCAAGCGGGCGACTTTGCATTTCGCCTCCACCGAAACGCGACCGCCGCGGCTGGGTTCTAACCCGGGAACTACGGCTCAGTAGCCGAGCACGCTAACCACTGAGCCACTGCGGCGGGTGCCACGCCTGATCTCACCAAAAGGTTGCGACTTCCTTCGCTGTTATGCGTCGCCACCTGAGACGAGCGTTTCAAGGCGGACGCGCGCCTCCTGATCAAAGATAGGATTCCAACCTGACTCTTCTGGTTTTGACGTTAAATCCTCTAAATTAGAGCAATCGGCTGCGCCGAAGTGGTTACCACCGAAACTTTTCTGCTTCACATGCACTTCCATCAACTCGATCATCGAAGCCGTTATTTCCGTCATACGCGCCTGCTGCCGAACCACACAAAACAAACAAACATAGCTACTCAGCCGCAACAAACCTGTAGCTCATAAAAACGACCATGGCCCGATACGATGTTGAAAACTCCTGCTTTATTGCCATTTGGCAGATTTGGGTAGGCTGTGAGCGTCGTCGCTCATAAAAGCATGAAGGCTGAGTCCGAGTGGGTGCACACGCTAAACGAGGGGTGGGCCCAGAAAGCTGCCGTCAAAACCAGCTACTCATCGAAGGCTCTTTGAACACTCCAAAGTTCTCACACCCTCGCCTCTCTCGTTCTTTGTTACTAAGTGTTTCTCTCTCACCATTTGCTGGTCTTTGGAGAAGACCAAATTAGCGCGTCAGCCACGCGCTAATTATCGCTAACAGGCGATAATTGTTTCTCGTTTTTTCCCCTCGCCCTATTCAGATTTGTATAGTAGGACAATTGATTAGTAGCACTTCGGGCAGGAAAAGAGAGTGCTTTGTCCCGGCACAACGACAGCGCCTATCAAGAAAAAATCGAAAAAATCGAGGGAAAAAAAAGGAAGCGAGATACAAACCAGTAAACTAAGCAAACGACTGCTCTGTGCATTGTCTCGCAGTTGACAACACTTGCTGTCCGACCCAGTGCCAGATTTCATTTCCATGGCTGTGAACGGTAGGAAATGGATCTGTGTTTTATTTCGTTTTGGGTAACGGCGGGGTTGGCGAAGTGCACGCAGGAACCATGGGTCGCTCACCATAGAAGTCCTCAAACACCGATGCAAATGCACGCCGAGTTGTGGCTCATCACGCTAACTTTGGCTACTGGTCGTAGTGCCTGCCGCAAAGCTCATTATACGCCTGGGTCCGGACTACGCGTTTCCGAAACCCAACTCAGCACTGCAGCAGCCTCAGAACTGGGCCAGAGTATTACACAAGGATTTTGTTCCTGTTCTGGTTAGTGGTTATTAGTTTCACATCTTAACATTCGCTCAAGAGGCTCCAGGGTTACGTCAGTCGCAGGGCCTGTAGCCTACCAGACAGGCTTAAAGTACAGCTGTATGCTCCGGTCACATGCGCCAGGAGTCTAGGGGGTAACACGAAAACCCCCACCTAAGCACCAATACCGAGTGACAGGAACAGGATGGCCTTCCGGTCACCTCTCACCTCTCAAGATCAGCTTTCACTGATCTGTCCTATGGGGCACAAACGTGGATGAAGCGAGCTATGGAGAAGAAAATGATAGGTGTAACGTTAAGAGATCGGAAGAAGGTAGAGTGGGTCAGGGATCAAACGCGTGTTAATGACATCCTAGTTGAAATCAAGAGGAAGAAGTGGGCTTGGGCAGGGCATGTAATGCGAAGGCAAGATAACCGCTGGACCTCAAGGGTAACGGAGGGGTTTCCAAGAGAAGGCAAGAGTAGCAGGGGGCGGCAGAAAGTTAGGTGGGCGGATAAAGTTAAGAAGTTTCTGGGGATACGATGGCTGCAGCGGGCAAATGACAGGGTTAATTGGAGAGACATGGGAGAGGAGGTCTTTGGCCTGCATTAGTCGTAGTCAGGCTGATGATGATAATGATGGTGGGGAAGCCAGAAAACTACGCAAGAGTCGGAGGTCGACAGAGCATCCATGATTTATACACCGAACAGAATGATCAGTTATGCTTCCGATATAAATACACATGCAGAGGGTTACACATGAGAAAGAGATCACAACAATACAAAAGACGTTTACGACTGTATGTTTACAACGTTTACAACACCGGGCACTGCGACTGTCTGCAGACGCGAGGACGCTGTATGCGTCCTCGCCATCGGTAGTGGTGTTGACTGTGGAGTCGTGCGGTAGTGTTTCATTTTAAACGGTGTCTTTACAACATAGATTGTTAAAGCGGGGCGAAGGCAAAGCGCGTTGCGCGCATACGTAGCTTTGACTAGGACACAGGAAAAGTTCGAGAACATTTCAGACATTTCTGCTCCGGCAGTATTTTGCGGCAAGTAGCCGCATTGCACTCAGCATTATGCGCAGCTGTCAGTAACTGGGCGCGACCCTCGCCGTCACACGTGTTCGTTCGAAGGCTGGCGCGGCTTTCGTTCGCAGCGTACCGGTTCCTTTAACCAATACACAAAACATGACGCGAGTGTAGGGTGGCGTTGTGAATTTTTAATATTTTTGTCCCTGGCGTGGGTCGCGCTGGACTTTCCGACTCAGTGACGGTGTCGCCAAAGTTGTCGACGGCTTCTGAATTTTTGAGGAAATCTTAATTGAAAGCAGTAAACAAACTGCTTGTGGAGGCGATGCGGCCGCCCGGACCTTCAAGCATGCTTCCTTCTATCCCGTCCGGTGTTTAATTGATGACAGGACGCAAAGCTCACAGCGAGCCACGCGCCAACGCCACTTGTCTTGAGTGAGCTTGTTTGCGCTGGTGGAATCTTGGGGGCAAAATGTCGCAAAGCAGTTGCTGAAAAAGGAAAAAGAAAAAAAAAATGGAAATAACACTGGTGTTTTGTCCTTCTCTTGTGTCTCGTCTTTGATTGCCCTGTTTTTCCAATTCATAAAACATCTACCAACCAGCCCGTATTTGCCCTCTTCTGGAACACAAGGAAGCTGACAAAGAAAAAAAGCATGGTAGGAATGAAAGAAGAAAAGAATTTCAAAGATATGAATGGAAGCAAAAAAGGCTGAGACAGGCAGAAACAAGCAGAAACAGGCATGTGAAGCACCCTGACTTTTCCGTCCTCTTTTTACTCTGATGCGAAGACGCAGCGATAATTGTGCCATCTTATTTTCCCGAGCGGGTCCACTTGAAGTCCCACAGACTGCAGACACGAACGAGAACCAACTGATGAGCCTTCTGAACATCGCAAGAAAGCGTTTTTACAAGGCGTTTTTACATGTATAAGCATTTAAACATTTATAGAAAATATTTTCCACGCTATATGGCTGAATACTTAGTGGAACAGATGAGGTCAGGCAGAAGAAAGGGGGCTATACGCTGCACTATTAAGAAATAACTAAGCTGCTTACTAAACATCGGGGAACGTTGAATTGACTTCATTTCATTATTTTATCGCTTGCAAACATTGCAGAAAATGCTTAATTAGAGCTTAGTGTCAGGAACGTAGCACATAACTGAACTTCCGAAAGTATGGAAAAATCATCCCCCCAGCTCCCTTTTCCTCTCGCTGATTCCTTTTAATGCGACATGCATTAAATGCGTTTAATTTTATCCATTATATACACCACAGGGACAAAATGTGCCGCTGGTCATAAATGTGCCCATTGGATGGATGGAAGTGGCGTCACCAAATGGAGTATTTCTAATTGCGCTTATTGACATGAGGGATGTGAGGTCGACATACCAGAAGAAAAGTTACTGGTTAGCAAATGACGTCATCGCTGTGAATTTTTTTCAAAGAATAAGAGTCAAGAAAAGATTATGCGTTAAAAGTGCCTAGCGCAGAGAGTTATATGAAACGACAGGTTCGTATACATGCGTTTTCAGAGCTTTAGTTTTCGAACACACCATTTCCAGCGTCTTCCTTGGCTGCAGGCTCAGCGAGCCGCTTGGAAAAAAGAAAGGAATATCTGTAATAAAGCCCTTGCTTGTTCGCTATCTATTTCGCGAGTCTCTGCTCTCAAAAGCTTTCTGTTCTGCTCGCATGCCAAGAACTTGCTACCACTGTTCTAGGCTCAGCGAATGATCAAGTTAATCAGCGAGAAATTCGTAATCCTCAATTTGATATCAGGCTTGAAAAGAATCAAGAGCTGCCTTGTTACTGCGTATGCTCGTGCGCTACGAGGCACTGTTTTTTTGTTTGTTTGTTTGTTCTCTTTTCGTCCTTCGCGCGATGCCAGTCGCTGATTTTGCCCCTTATTGTAAATCCGTGGCTAATCCGTTGCCATAGCTTAAAGCGAGCCAGTGACACAGTATCAACATTCAGACGGGCAGCAAAAACACGGGATCGTGCGTTTGATGTCTCACAATTTTTAATCTCGATGACGTCTCCGAAGTAGTATTTATTTTAAGTCTGAGCCGAACCGAGATGGAACGAAGCGTGACATGCTTAAATATCAATATCAGAAAGAAAAAGGAGAGAATATAGTAAGGAGGCAACTGCAGAGACTCTTTATGCTTATATCCAAAGGCTGTTCGTGCTATTAGCGTCCAAGCTCATACCTGTGCAGGCTTATCAAATGGTGGGTATGACTTCGGATCTGTGTGTCTAAGTTCGGAATGGAAAACATGGAAAATTGGCTGCGTATGATGAATAAGTGTTTTTATTAGCTGTCGTGAGGTACATGTGTTTGGAGCTCAGAAACACATTTCGATGAATAGCTGACAATAGCTTCATGCAATTCAGCCCAGTAACCCCCACGCCTCTTTTTTTTTTTTTTTTTTGCGGATTTTCAAAATGCGCTAATGATGTCAAAGCCACCAATGCAAAAAAACACGGAGAAGGCGGCAAAGCGGTGCATGGGATTATGGGTAACCGTGCTACAAGGAATAGAATGGTTTCCTGCGTAGAAAACCACGTCTTAATGTGCGTAATCTAAACACGGCGAAGCTACTGGGTGGCATAAACAGGAATACACAATGTTTCCTCCCCGCATCAGAAGACTTGAAATCGCTTTCCTGCTGACCGTGAGTGAAGAGAGAATTTAGTTCGCAGCAAAACCATCTCCATTATCAGTGGTTATCAAAGGTGGGCCTGTGGTTCACGCGTGGTGGTGCAAAGTGTGCGAGCGCCGAGTGCGGCTGTTAGTCTGTTGTTACCACTCTGCTTTTAACTCCGACTCCTTGGAGGATTTGTATAAAGTAGCTTCGCTGTTGCAGAAAATTTGGTTTACAGCACGCGAACCATATATATTTGTGACTACCATACCTGCGTGCCATGTGTATTAGGGAATACGATTATACATAGAATACTATTCACTTTGTTTATGACATAATTATCTTTTTTATAGTGTCCTTGTGACTGTCCCGTTCTGTAGCCTTCTGGTCATATATCGCTGTTTCTGGGCCCATAGATGTTGCATGCGGCTCGCGTATACACCGTGTCGTAGTCTTTCAATGTTTATGATACTATGCATACCTTGGAATCTATGGGATATGATTTCTGCTCATTTTCCTACCAGTCCTCCTTGCGATACCGCCATTGCCTCCACGCAAACATAAAAAAAGAACATAGACTTATCAAGCTGCATATAGAGATCCTTTGCGTGCGTGCAGTTCCACTCGCAGCAGTTTGTTGAAGAAGCTTGCGAAGGTTTTGGTATCAGCGTACGTTGTAGTGTTGTCAGCTGTTTGTGTGGTCTATCCCCATTCTCGCGATATTTACGCCATTATAATGGCCGTCTGTGAGGTCTTCGTGCAAACGATTCAAAACGACATACTGGATGCGGACGAAGGGTTTATCGTAGCAGACAGCGACGAAGGCGATGACCAGGGAACATGAAATATTCAAGAATCCGTGGGTCATTATTGTGGACGCTCGCTCTGCTTCGACTGAGACATGCTTGCACACCGGCTACGTACTATTTCGGCGACACACTGTTCTCTCGGAGCAGTGGGAGATTCGCCGGACTTGCAAACTAAACACAGTTGCTGCCGTTTGAAGTATTGAAATCTGAGACCTTATGCGGACGAAATCACACGCTTTATCAGTATTTCTCCGATACTGAGTCTACCGAATGTGAGCAAGGCGGTTGAACTGTGCATACGTCCTAATCTCTCCTTTTCCAATATGGCAGCATTGCTACACGTTGCTAGCGTCAAACATTTAGACGGTGAATACTGCGCAGTCAGTGTTCCTAGCCACCGTTTCCGCAGGAGTCACGTGGAGTACATTCTCGGGCATTGATCAAGCTCTGTCGGGTTTTCCTTGCATCTTACTGCAACAAAAAACCTAACGCTTCGTTCAGAGATTACTCTCTGCCTTGGCTGTTTAGGAGATTCACTTAAAGACAACCTGATTTTCTGGAGCCTTGTAGCCCTGTTCTAGACACTGAAACCAGGGAGTGGCGACAGCTGTAGCAGGAGGGCATGTACCGCTGCGCTCTCCGGGTGTGGTAATCGAAGCGTAGGTGTATCATTAGTCAGTTTATTAATACCGTTCACGGGCTCGCTTTCATTATTGGTCTCGCACGTGGCGCCTCGACGCCATTAGTGGGGTTCAACTTTCAGCTCCTCAGAAATTCTTATGTGCTGAATTTTCCGCTATGTTCTTTTCCCGAGCCATGCAGTACCTACAGAAAAGAAAATTAGTTCCAGTTACGCTCGAAGAGTTCAGAAGTGCGAAGGAGGGTAAAAGACTATAAATATTTTTCTCGCAGTCGTAAGCAGCCATTGTTTTCAAAGCGCCCAGTACGGAAGGCTTCTCTGAGCGTGAAATTGATTACTGAAAAGGCATAGAAGGAGCGGCACGTTTGCAGCCACCACTGATGACTAATTGCTTTCGAAAGTTTGGACGGCGGGTTTCTCTTCTGCCAGGCTACCAGCTGTTAATGCAACGTACTGTATGCTCGAGGTGCCTAATTAATTAAAAATGCGTGTTCAGCACAGCATGCTAGCTTCTTAATGCTTGACTTCGTGCCCGTAAGTTACATAATTAAGAACAATGATGGTAGTCGCTTGCATTGTTATGCAACTGAAAGCCAAAGCTCCCTTCTGCGACCCTGGGCGCTTCGTCGTTGTCTTCTTCGTAGCAGTATAATTAACAAACATGTAATTGAAACACCACACTTTAGAGCCTGTTCTTGTGCCATTATCAGCATCAACTGCTGTATGGTGCACACTGCAGAACGAAAGTGTCATGAAAATTTTCAATGTCCCCAAGAATGCCCTTCAATGGCCCCTCTATGTACAATTTCATGGCCTACGAAGTTCTCTTTCCCTCTCTTTCTTTTTCTCAATTTCTGTCTCAAGATACTGCGTAGCTACTGAACTGTATTAAAGTGCAAGTGCAACAGTATTCCATAGTTTTAATCAGTTCCAGTGCTGAAATATTTTCTTTACTAATCACTTTCTTCCTCGGAGGCTGTTGTCGTCGGAGGCTGTGACACCAGGGCTGACATGTAGCAAGCGATGCCATCCGCCGGCCTCGGTATAAGAAGAGCGGCAGATCAGTGACGAAGGCACGAAAGATTAAGTCTGAGAAAGGAATCCTGTCGAAGTATAGCAGCCTGGCTCGGATTTACACGCACCACAGATATCGCTCGCGAAAGATGCAGAGGAGCTTCCAGCGCTTGTCGTAGCGTCCGCAATCAGATGCGAGTTTGAAGGCGAGGTTTGATCTGCGTTCGTTACACTGAATGAATGCCAGACGTTGGATCAAAACCGCGGCCTGTAAATAGGGCCTCGTTCGCTCACCACACATTTTGCCGCAGAACGATGATGGTCCCTGCTATTGGTGTTCAAGAAGGGAATACGAAATTGCTTAGCATAGCTGAATAGGCTGAAGTAGTGACATATAACACTGCGAACAGTCTAAGAAACACAGCCAAAAAGAGTTGGCGTTCAGCTCGAATTCCTTCGCTGCTGTCGAGGGAAGCAAACCAAGGAGCGAGTTTGCACTTCTTTATGTACAGCCTTTGTCAGAAGTTAGGAGCCCAGAGGGTTTGCTTCTGAAGCACACTGTCTGGTTCGTAATGCATCTCCAGCGCTCCACATCTGCTGAAGGTAAGAAGATTTCTGGTCCTGCCTCCTCCAATGGGTAGGACTACCACGAATGTTACAGGAGTCCCACTGCGAGGCTTAAAAGCAAACCCCCTGGGCTCTAAACTTTTGACAAAGACTGTACCACCTGTTGCGGGGAAACATTGAGTGCGAGATCAGAACAAAATCAATGGTGATTCACACTAATCTCTCGACGTCAGGACATCACAACTGGTCCTAGAACGGGCTCTTCGGAGCCTCTTTAGGTGAATGCGAAATAGTCGCTTTTTTTCCAACTCCTCGTTCCAAAATGCGCGGCATATCCACTGCCTCGCCGGATACCCCGTCGGTTTCCTTCGTGAAGACCTTGCGCATGCATCGGCGTACGATCTCAGCGCAATCTTTTCTCGCTCCGAATCAGTTGGTTCTGCACATATATCTGCGACAATATGCGGAGGGTGCCCACAGAAGCTTGATCTCGTCCCGATGGTAATGAGCGTAATCGTTAGGGGTCTTCGCGTATATGTCATTTTCACACTGCATCGATTCCCCAAAATCGTGTTTCGTTATAAAAGTACCTTGTTACGTTCATCTAATCCTTAGGCTATAGTAAGAACTTTCGTTGGGGAGTGGCCTGAATTCGGCTTGGTAGAACGCCTACGAATTGTTTGCTTCAGAACGCTGCTCCTAAAGAGCGGTTCTGCCGTGCTCAGAGTGTTAGACAAACATCCATGCTTTGCAGGAGAGAAAGCGGAATGGAGAAGGCTATCGTTTCGGAATGAGATCAAATTTTAGGCGTTGTTTTCTGAAAAAAAAAATATCCACACGACGCTTGCCACTGTATAAGGCGAGACTCTGCAGCAGTATTACTTTCGCTCCTACTTCCATGGTTACCACTCTCCTAGTTCTTCCTGTGGCAACTGCCTTTCGTTTGCGCATTCCTTCGCTCTCGCTATACCCTCCTCCTTCCGCATTAACCGTGGGGTGCATATTGCAGCGAAAGAAATTCTATTTGAAAAGTCCACTTTGTGAAGACAATTTGTTAACCAAAAAAAGTACTTTGCGCATATGGCTATACTTCCCGTCGTGAGATTTCAAAGTTTTCCAATCTCTAGATTACCCATTAGTGTGCCAGCTGTGATCAATTTGTATCCACAAACTTCCTAATTTGATCTGCACACCTTACTCTGTGCTGCCTCCCCCTCTCGGTTGTCTTTGTCGATCAATGGCAGCCAATTTAAAATAACTGATGTCGTGTCAGCCTTACACATTGAAGAAATAATACGCAGGAAATTGGCGAAACGATGAGCGGATGGGGGTTATTAACGATGATGGCTTTCTAATCTCACGCCCAACTCTATTCTTTATCGCTGATTGCTCCCGACTGGAGCTGCTGCAATAATTCAGTAATTGTTCTTCGAGTTAGTTTTTTTGGTGTTAACGAAAAATGCTAGAATAAGCAAGTGTCTCGAGTTTAATACAGTGGGGAAAATTTCTCTCAGTTAGAAAAATTCTGTGTATTTTATTGTATCTTGGACGAAACTGCACTCATGCGGTCAATGCCTAAATCGAATTATCTGAACACGAAAATGGACAGTGTCAGAATGAAATTATCTAAACAAATCAGAAGCTATCCCTTTCAGGCGCCATTTTTTGTTTTGACTAAAATCGATTATTTTTTCGTCTAAGTAGTATTTTCAGGCCTCAAAAAAAGAAATTTGTAAGTTTTCGAACGTGAAAGACCAGCAGTTTTTTTACAAGAAAGTTATTACAACGATGTGGAGAATTCCGTACAAAGTGTCAGATTTGTTAGAAATAGTAACATCGAAATGTTCTCGTGTGTCAGGTAAACACCCTAGGGAACATGGAATCACTTTGCGATTCGAAGATTTACATTACGCTCGAAATTTAGCAAAAACAATCGATGTTTTCACTGGCGGCAAAATTTGCCTGCACAAAAACGGCGGACAACGGGCTACCTAGCTCAATCTTATGTGAAATATTATTTACTGCATTCGCTACATGGTACAAAAAGCAACTTATTTGCAACAAGAAGGGTGCTTTATTTGTATGAAGTAATGAAATCACTGTTAAGTGCTCCAGTTTCTCAGAAAAAGGTGTAAGTTTGCCGCTTACGCAATTAAGTTCAAAGCGCCTGAAAGGGCTATACAAAAGTACGTGTACGTGCTCTTCCGTCGGCTGGTCCTCAGAATCAAGAGCAACGAAAAAAAAAAAAGATTGCGGGAAAAAAAACGAGTGGAAAATGTGCATGAAATTGGCCCTATGTTGGAAACGTATTGGCAAAGGCCGCTTCTAGAAAGACCAGAGTGAGACCATCCATTTTCAATGTTCGCCCGGTTTCCAGTGTTGCCTCGGAAGTAACTCATAACTAATTAAAGGAATTAAATGTGTTTTAAAGGCCATGGTAATAGTACACTCCATGTAGTGGATGCAGGATTAACATCCGCTTGCAAAATGACATAGAGAGGCTTAACTTTCTTCCGGAATAACTAATTAAGGCGATAAAAAGAATGTGGATTTAAAAATAATTAGAGAACCCTAGTTCATTCTGATCGCCTGGTACGCATATAATGAGGAAAGCTTCTCAGATTGCAACAAACAGTTAGAGGCAGTATAATGTAACAAAATATAAAAATATACATAAACGGAAGGCGTAATTGACCTTTCATCATAAAAAAGAAGCTATACACATAAGCTGATATCTATCTACGCGTCAAGATTAATTATTCGGTCGCCGTCAAATAACTTGCACAAAAGTAAGAGCAGAAAAACGCAGCGCAGTGAAAATAAAGTGATGGGGGGCAGACCGGTCGCTCTTATTACATTTTGCTTATTATGGGTGTGCAGGTAAACTGAAACGATTTTAGGGCGATTAATATTATTCGTGTTTCAGCGCCATTGTCTGGGATTGCCTTCCGCTTCCTGGAAATCATCTAATGGAAGCTCCGAGTCTTGTGATCGGGTAGCCATGCTGGTTCCTTTGTTTCGTTTGATTTGTGTTCTCCGATGTTCTGATGATTTGATGGTTGTGTGTTGTTTATTTTTTTCCTTTCTGTCGGGTTACCATATAACGTACAGTTTTATAGTTATCACTGGCGGAAGCGAATATTGCTGCTAAGACATGATGGGGAACGCGCTGGTTGGAACTATGACACCTAAAAGACACGTTACCATTAGAAAGTAATTAAGCATGTTTCGACTCAAGGTTAAAATACTTTTTACATTTTGTTGCGAACGGTATATAAAAACGTTCGTGCTATTTAACAACGAGCCTTGAAAAATATTCAGTTCTATCGCGACGCAAAGTCAACAGAGGTAGATTTTTCTGCTTTTCTTTTTTTTTTCAAAAATATGTTGCCAGTTCATCCATTTTACGAGTTTCGTGGTCACTTTTCCGCGAGCTACGCCTTTTGTTCGCGGAGCTCCACGTTTTCGTGACTTCCCGCACGCAAACTTCGCGCGATCAGGGGGCTGGCGTGACACAAGTCAAGTAGGTCGTAGATAGATCTCCAACAGTAGAAAAGGTTGAGCCCTTCTGCGCAGTGCAACACGGTAGTGTATAAGCACTCTCATAGCGATAGATAGCACGAGGAGGAAAGGAGCACGGATAGAAAGAAAAAGAAAGAGTGTGTGTTTGTTTGAGTTAGAGCGATCGGTCACCCTAGTTTGAGTACAGAAGCGTCCATCAGTCGCGCGCTTTTAGCGGCGGCAGGAGCGAGCATAACGCATATGGTGGCTGCCCTATAGTCTCGGTACTCCATCAGCCGCTATGCGGGAAACTGATCTGCGCGCCACCGAAAAAGCATTGTGACTTGCTCCGACCGCGAATGACAAAGCTGCTTGCTGAAAAACTCTGTTCCCGTAAGCCGGTGAGTACACCTCAAACGTGAGGCCTGCGTATGCTTGCGCTGGCTGTAACCCAGACGAAAACTGACAGCATCGTAGCAACTTCACTGACTCCAACCCGGTGTACTCTGGTGGATACTGTTACACCAGGCTTTCCAAGGATAATGCCGTAAACCCTATTTTTTTATTGGGAAAGCGATACTACTTGCACTTTCAAGCCTTTGCCGTGACGCGGCGGTGCCACCATTGACCTTTCGCATGACCTCTGTGTGACGTCACGCCGACGAGCTGGGCGACCATCTCGCGCCGTCCGTGTGCGATGGCGGTGCGCATGAAGTTTGGATTGGATTTGATTGGATTGGATTGGATTTGATTGGATTTGATTGGATTAGAGTGGATTGGATTAGATTAGATTAGATTAGATTAGATTATATTAGACTATAGATTGGATTGGATTGGATTGGAATGGAATGGAATGGATTGGGTTGTATAACCGATGCATCACCACAAGTCTAACCACAAGCACCACCACCAGGTACACTACCAGCTGAACCATGGCGTAGGTACGGATATTGCTTTCGCAATTACCGGGCTTAACCAAGCTAAGCCACAGCGAATTTTTTCACCCTATTGTTGTTCTCCGTGCTTGTGGAAGCACAAGCTGATCAACGAAATGGAAGCTTCGTATAGAGGCATATTTCCTTGGCTAGCGCTGTAAAACAATACCGACAACGTGATGACGCCTTTAGTCAGCACAGCACATTACTGACAAGCGGCTGCTTATGGACGGCGAATTTTTCGTGGCAAGTTTTCTTATTTTTTTAACTGGTGCGCATGGATCAACACGTGGAATTTGTTCTCTCGTGTTGTTTCTGTTTGTCTTAATAATAGAACAGAGGCTATGACGTCAAAGTTTAGTTTAGTTTACTCAAAACATGAAAAACTTGCTATATATTCACTGCTTCGTCGTTTCAGCATGTTTCAATTCTCACACCAACCTGCCTGAAGAGCGTGAATGGCAACGCATGTAGAAGCAGCTACAATATGGCTGATCGGGCAGCTGCTCGGAAGCGCCGCGCGGCGTATGTTAGCACGGGGAACATAGGAGGAGCCCAAAAGAGTCGAGAAGTGGTACCGGCTGCTGAGGAAAGGAGGCAGGGGGTCACAGGAAATTGGCTCGCTCTCTGTGGATGTATTTGCTTCCGTCGTCGCCAGCGGCGTGTGCTAGAACCCGTCTTTTCCTCAGGGCTCGAGGAGCACATATGCGAGAGCTGCAGTGAGTTGTCGAGATGGACTGCTGTAGGGAGGAATAAGACTCTGCCTAAGGAATCGCTGGCGTGCCTTTGTGTGAGAGTGAGCGTGCGTGTGCATTCTAGTTTGTGTGAGCACAAGAGTGATGCAAGCACTCAACTAGGCACGCTCTAGAGTGGTGCAGCTATGCGCCGCTTTGGCGTCGATCTAGATCCACTCTCCTAGTCGTCGTTGTCCGAGGCGGCATTACGAGGAGCAGGCAAAGAATCCGGATGAGTACAGGGTGAGGCAGATCGGAAGCGATATTCGTAGTGCGTAGGTAAGCCTTTATATCGGCGCGCCTATTCGCTGTGCAGGTTGTCTGTGAAGCAGGCGGGCTGTGAAACAATACCGACAGACAACGTGATAACGCTTTTCGTCAGCACATTACTGAGCCGTTGTACATACGTTCGCGCATATGGCGATATGTTCGGCTATTGTCACTGTGACTGCTTCCGCGCGCATCGTATATTTGACGGTGGCGACTTGAGTGCATTAGAAATGGAACCGTGTAGAGAGGTAATATAGGGGCAGGAAATAGTACGAGGAGCGGACTTCAGGCCATGCTTAAATAAAGAAAAGGAGCACAAGTTCCAAATGTGGAAATAAAAAAAATTCAGGGGGCACTTTGGCTCCCTAAAATGCTGCAAGGCGAAAACCTTTCTTGGCGCACTGTTTGTCGCTGACTGCGGGACTGTTTGTGCTGTACAGTTTTTGACTACACACTTTGACTACACATTACAACTACACATGACCGCGTGCGCCTTAAACGAAGCTGATTGCTCTGTTATTAGCCGCCAGCTGGAGAACACACTTGTGTAGGCGAAAGACAGTCTTGTTCTTTTGGGAGTCTGACTGGGAGAAGGAGAGAAGAATGGAAGGAAAGAAAGGATAGGAAACAAATACATAATTAAAGAAAAAAAGGAAAAGGAAGAAAGAAGAAAGAGAAAAAGAAGAAAGAAAGAAAGAGGAAGGAAGAAGAAAGAGAAAGAGAAAAAGAAGAAAGAAGGAAAGAAGAGAAGAAAGAAAGAAGGAAAGAAAGGAAGAAGGAAAGAAAGAAAGAAAGGACATAAAGAAAGACATAAAGAAAGAAAGAAAAAGAAAGGAAGAAGGAAAGAAAGAAGACAACGTAGCGGTAAGCACAGAATATCTGGGCGGTACTGCGCAGAGAAGGGAGTTTACAGCTACGCGAGCGGCGTCTTCTGTCACCAAGTGCCACAACATTTGTCTGCGGCTTTGAGGGAAAGCTGCGATGCTTCTCCCGCCTTTATATGCAGCGATGGAACTCGAAGAAGTGGCACGATCTGGTCCCACATTCATTGTATATTTTTCCCGAGGCGTTGCGCTAAGATCTGGCGCGGGCATTTTGGAGAGTACGGGCGTCAAAGTGCTCGCCGTTTCTCGAGGTGGAACACAGACGCATCTCCTGGCCAGGGACGCGCGCACTCAAGCTGATGGAAGAGCTGACAGCGCTTCCGCTTCTGTGCGCGCGGTAATGGAGGCGCTCCTGGCCCGGGCATCGAGATGCTGTGTCGATACGATGACCGCATCAGCGCTCACTCACGATGCCACGCTTTGCCAAAGGAGATGTTACAGCACTGCGGATTGAGAAAAATAAGAGAAGAGTGAACGGATTAAGGGAGAAGGGTTCTTAAGCCGAAAGTAAAGCGAGCCAAAGCAAAAACAAAATCCAGGAGGACGAAACTTCACCTCCTCCCTCTCTGACGACAGGCTGTAGCGAGGTGGGCATCAGTTGCAGCACATCATGACAGCATAAGCAGCGGCATCCGATGGAGCCGACCTCGATTTCCAAGCCGAAAGTGAGGAAGCAGTGAATGGCCATCGGTGGACCGCGCAAGCGGTGATGTAAGAGAGAGCTACGTCGCGGATAGCGACAAACCGAGTGGAGCCGATTTCTGGGGCTGCGCCCATCGGAGCCCGCTTTCTTCATGCCGTGGTGTTTGAATCGGTCTTACAGACAGGCCAACGAGTAAAGAAGGCTGATTGAGATGATCCGGAAATGGAAGAGGTCATTCATTCATTCATTCATTCATTCATTCATTCATTCATTCATTCATTCATTCATTCATTCATTCATTCATTCATTCATTCATTCATTCATTCATTCATTTATAGTTTAGTATCTTGTAGTGTTTATAGTTTCCAGTTTATTTTCTTGTTTGATTGTGGCGTGGTCGTCTCAGTAACGCACTTAATCGGTTACTGGTAGTTGTAATAATTGATTGATTAGATTGTGTGATACGATAATTGGTTCGAGTAATTTATAGTTTGGTCAGTCAGGTTATTTTTGAACGCTTGTTCCGCATATTGGCTCACGATTAATCCAGTGAGCTGCTGAATGGTTTTGTGATTTAGTCGAGTGGTTTCTTCTTCAATACCTAGTTGCCCAAAATTTTATCGTTTCCAGCAAGTGAATAATTTTAGCGAGAGATTTAAAAAATAGCAAGGGTAAGGAAAAAATTTGAAAGGAGATTCGCGGCAGTATTTAGGGAAGCCATCCACTCGTGATACACAATCATAAAAAAATCATGTAAAACCAAAGCGAGACAACACATGCGCCAAAAAAATCGCGCTTTTTAACTGAGCACAAAAACTTCTTGCTTGCTGCTACTTCTAAACTTGACCGAGTGAATTCATGCAAGGGATTTTAGGCATCTCGTCGCAAGGCTGCAAGACTACACCATCATACACAAAATGTTTGCTGCAATATTTCTTTTGGTTTAGCACCATGCGAGTCAACAGAACACTGTCTAAATTTTATTAGGCTAATCGCATTTGAGAGAAATCGTCTCAGTAGTAGTAAAAGACCTTTATTTGACCATAGTTTATAGGCCGAGCATGTCGACCGCCTGGGCGACCAGAAGGCGCTGTTCTTCTTCCTCTTCCACTCTTCCATGCTCCTGAAATCGTCTTATAACTCAGTTCTACAGCTCTACTCAACAAGTTCATTTTTGTTTGTAATTAGGCTTTGTGTGCTAGTTACCGGATCAGGCGTCTTTTAGTGTCCTCGCTTGGGCCCATATTCTACCTTGCGTCTCTTTAGCAAAGTTTCCTCTCGGTGACACCTGATTGGCCAAAACGCTGGAAGCGGATGCAACGGCTCGGATTCGCAGTATTCGCTTCCGGCATTTCGGCCAATCAGATATCTCCGAATGGGACGTTTTCGACAGGGACGCAAGTTAGAATGTGAGAATAAGGGCCCAGATAATCGAGTGTTGATTTCACTCCTATGTGAAACGTAACGTCGCGTTAGATTTCTACGAGAAGCTTTCGCTCGTGCTGTAAAGAGGTAGTTCACCACGGCCATTGTGGTCTGGAGATGGTGCGGATATAGGAGACGCCTTTGTTACTGGACTTTTTTTTTTCTCATCATAACAGCTAAGAGTATCATTATGAAGCCGATTCGGGTGCAATGGCGAGCGTGTATTCTTCTCACCTCTTCTACAACAGTGTTGTCAAAGGAGAAATCCCCGGTGCGCAGGTACGGCTTTTGAAGTCTCCCTTGCCTTCTTTTTTTCACTCTTCAGCCGTCAATAAAAATGCTCAACTCCTGTTTGTATGAAACAGCCAACTGCGCAATGCCCGTCTTTCAGGTCAGAGAATGTGTACGCAGAAGTTCCCGTGAGTGAGGCTTATCGCAATCTGCTTCTCTAATTTTGCTACTTCTATGAACACCTCTTTGCCGAGAGCGCGAGAAAGGACGAAATTTGATCCTCTCGCATCAGCTCGGCCTTCTCCGGAAGCTCTACTGATCCGCGAAAGGCTTAGGCGGAGTATAAAACGGTTTTGCTTTTTCACTTAAAGGTATGTGCCTAGTCTTTCCTTATCCCCTGTAGGGAAGTTACTGTGCACGCATATTTTCGGGAGTCCAATTTTTTCGACCATTTCTTTTTATAAGGTCCATTTTTTAAAAAACATTGTATGACAGTAACTTTTTTTCTTATCGCGCACAGCGCACTCTTCGTGCATGTTCGTTGTTACGAAACAGTAAACGAAGGACGCCACCCCCCCCCCCCCCCCCCCAGAAAAAAAAAAAAAATGCGGTTCCAAAACTGAGTCCTATTTGACCGCCTTACCAACATTTCCATTCAAGGATAACAGCAAACAATAATGTTAGTTTAGTATTACGTGAAGCAGTATTAAACAATGATTAGCGCATAATAATGAATAGCTGCAAGCTGCCTATACTGTTGGCTTCTTTAGTTCACATCACCAACCTATTTCTTTCTCGAAATGAGATTCAAAATCGGAGGAGCAGAAAACGGTAACGAAAAGATAGGTGCCTGTAAAGTGCGAGATTTTTTTTTCTTGCCAGTATTTGACTGACTGATCCTATACTTTTCCTGATTTCAGTGACTGTTGTTTCTCCTTCGGAGCGAAGATCCAATAACGATAGCCATTCTTGCTCTCATCTACGCATTTTGTTTCCCTCCATGGTCACTTGCATTCATATTGGTTGAAAAATGACCGCTAATTTTTTTTTTTTTTAGCTACCACATTCGACACAGATTCCTGCAAACTCGATTATTGATTCTTTTTACACCTCTCGCTTTCGTCATTAAAGGGACTATGAAACAAATTTATTGAGATTATGTAAAGATAGGCAATCCATCACTCGTCACTCCAGCGCAAGAATTTTTGAGCTAGCATCAATAACAACGAAGTTATAGGCGATTAAAAATCACCCTCCTCCTCTCCCCCCTCAACTCGTACGCGCGGGGCACCATAAAAAAATAAAGAAAACAGCTCCGGGACTGGGCTCCGCCCATGAAAACGTCATTCGCTGACGTTCGGTTTACAACTTCCGGTTGTCGCACTCGCAAGGAGCAGCGTGCGTCGGCAGCGTCTCTCCGGTCTCGGCGCTTCCTTGGATTGCGGCGCGCGTCGGGTTTCTTTGCTAGTTGGCAGAATGGACCCGTACCTGTTCCCGGCTCACACAATGTTTTATTTTTTTGTGCGCTGGTTCGGCCGTCACACCGATGCTGCCAAGTCTTGGTGTGAAACACCGTGCATATACTGAGCCTAGCTCTCGAATGATGTTGGACACCCGGCTGCGGGATCGCAAAATCGCGCCGCCCGACTTAGAACACAAGGAACATACGGTATTACGGTCGCAAAACGGACGGGAGAGTCAAAGAAGGTCGGGACCGAGTCTGCATGTCGAAGCAGCAGCCGAATGTGAACAGCAGCAGTACGTAGCCGTCAGGCCAAGGCCCTCCGCGACAGCTAACGCCTCGAATTCGTCCTGTGCCCTAAGTAAATGCGGCACCTTTTTTTAAGTTCTCGTAGATAAAATTGTCTTCCATTGCAGATCATATCGTGTAAACGTCCATACCGATCGCTGTAAGCTGGAAACTCACCTTCCCGGCGGGAAGAAACAGTGTCGGCAGCGACTTCGGTCGAAGCTTCAGGTGCTTGACATTCATGCCTGACTATCGAACGAGCGCTGGGTTATAGTAGTAAGCGTCAGGTGCGAAGTGTCGACCGCAAACGCGGAGTCTTCGGCGTGCGTGCGACGCTGGCAGTCCGATGCGCTCCATCCAGGCTGCTCGCTCACGCACGTCTCTAGGAGTAACATGCCTGAGTTCAACACCTCGCCAGTCACTGGGTTTGCAGCCGACGACACAGCAAGGCGTATTCATCTTGGGCGGTCCAAAAAGGCACTGCAAGTGGCTCCCGAACTCGCGACAGAAAGAGGCGGCAGAGGTAAATTAAAACCATATGCGCGAAGGCAATGCCCTCGCTCGCGCTTGCCCCAGGGGGTCGCGCGGCAGCTCGAGCAGACGATTTTCACCGCTACCGGAAGTGTGCCCGTGACGTCGAAGCTGCCGCGGCTCTAGCGAATGACAGCGTGTGGTGGCCTGCCGACGTCATGGGACTAGTGACGTCTATCTTCCCGGTTTTGGTTTCAGAATTGCTCCCTACGAAGACACCAAGCGGCCCGCGAATTTTGAAAAACACGGTTTTTAAAAATTCATAATAAATTGCCGGCTGAGTTCCGAAGACTCATACTTGGTGTCAATGCTTCTGAGCATCACTTCTAACATTTACAAGCGGCTTTTAATTCTTTTCATGGTCCCTTTAAAAAACACCCAGGGAAGTGATGAAATCCATCTGTAATAATATCGTGCACAGTGCATTCGTAAATGAAAATGAATGCTAAATGAATGAAACGAAACGGCAGATATAGCAAGGCTGTAAAGGACAGAGATGTCGAATCCTTTCGCAGGCTGCAAGCACACTCTAGACACCGGCCAAAAAAGGTGCGGGCCTCTTCGCAGTGCAGACGCCCGCTGTCGAACGGCGTATACAATGGATAATTCTCTCGGAACTCCTAGTTTTGGTCCTTCCGCTGTGTTTCGATTATTGCAGAGACTCGCTTCCCTTTGCTCTTATAGCAGGATAATTCGTTTCTTAATAATGCGATAGCGTTACATTTGCCGCACCAAAACCCCGCCGATGTCCGATGTCATGAAGTTCACTGATTGGTCGATACAGGTCACATGACCTTGTGATGCCACTAAAACCTCCCTTGATGGGCCAGCATGATTGGTTGCGATAGATCACGTGCCCTTGTGACGTCATCACAACCTGTCCTCCACTGCAAGTGGCGACGTGGGCACCGGATTGTAAGCAACCTGCCCTCCGTGTCAGGTACGTGACAATTAAATTAATGATTGCTCGAGAGAGGTCATGTCACCTTGCGGCGTCATCACAACCTGTCCATCGGAGTTTATAGACAGCAACATACATAAATAGAATCGAAATCAAAAAACCACAAAAAATGTGGTATATGCAAATGTCGGCCCTATAACAGCAAGTTGGGCACCTGATACCGCAGCTATAGGAGTCCGAATACGGTGTTTGAGCGACAGAAAATTGCAAAGAAACTGACCCAAGCGTATGCTGAGGTTCCAACAGAAGCTGCGACAAATGTGGAATCCTATGCTATCGTATTCCATTCTTAAGGCGACTTCAGCGTCTTCAGAGTGTCTCGGATTAAAAAAGATTGGTTTGGTTTGGTTTGGTTTTGTGGGGTTTAACGTCCCAAAGCGACTAAGGCTATGAGAGACGCCGTAGTGGAGGGCTCCGGAAATTTCGACCACCTGGGGTTCTTTAACGTGCACTGACATCGCACAGCACAGGATTAAAAAAGAATATGCCATTTAGTGTCAATGGCAACTATTGCTTCATGGTGTCGTTTGGAGCTCGTTTGGGTTGGTGAGTTGTGTATTCATATGTAGCGACGCCTTAAGAGCAGTATCCACAAAGTGAGAAGAGCATGCAGAGCTTCAGTTTTGAACATTGGAAGGAAAAAAAAGCAAGAAAAGCTATGCACATCATGATTCATGCAGTTTCGTTGTCTGTGTTGCCAGAAACCGAAAGCTGGTCATAAGCTTACCGAATAACTATTGTCCGGACCCCCATTCGAAGTGTTTGTGGTTCTGAATGGATAATTACACTGCAGTCGAACTAGCATCACGGAGAGGCACTATTGTATTAGTTACCCGCCGCGGTGGCTCAGTGGTTATGGCGCTCGGCTGCTGGCCCGAAAGACGCGGGTTCGATCCCGGCCGCGGCGGCTGAATTTCGATGAAGGTGAAATTCTAGAGGCCCGTGTGCTGTGCGATGTCAGTGCACGTTAAAGGACCCCAGGTGTTCGAAATTTCCGGAGCCCTTCACTACGGCGTCTCTCATAGCCTGAGTTGCTTTGGGATGTTAAACCCCGATAAACTAAACTAAACTATTGTATTAGTTAATAACGTGCCGGTACCTTAGCAGTTCTCTGAGCCGCTTTCACAGACACCAGCTTATTTAGGAGTTGTTTATGTTAGCTTTATGGATTCTGTGTCAAATATGCTTTGTTTTCCCTAACCGTGCCGGGCTGTCGTGTTATCAGCCGGCTGAATATTCAATTCGTGCTCTGTCGCAATGCCATACAGAGCACGGATTGAAATATAAGCAGCGTCTCTGTTATCACCACTGAATTCTTCGATGCCTGCCATTAGAGTCAATATGTGCCCCAAAATTTTGCCATGGGGCCACCGTTCATAAATTAAATAACTAATACTTCGTTTTATGGTCCCGATCACTATTACTAGCATTCCGTTCCGTTAAATTAATTGGAATCAGCGCATCTGTGACAAAGAAATAAAATAAGTTATGTAAGAAGGGAAATGAAAGAGAGTAACCTGCGTCCAGTATCTTTGTTATTCAAATCTATTTTCGATGTAGTCTTTCCGTGGTCCTTAGCGATGCCATGCTGTTTCCTTTTATTTATGGATACATATGAGATATATGTTGTTAGCTGCTCACAAGACCAACCTTGTATAACATTGCTAGAAACTGCTTCATCACAGCGACACTTTGGATAAGTGCTAAACGGACACCACCATCATCAGTGGCTCAAGTCTTTGTCCTGCAAGTGTTCTTTCTGGTTCTCTGAGTTTGTTAAGGCTACGAGAGAAATCACAGCAGAAGCCTCCCACTCGCGACACTTTCTCTGAAAACGTAGAGCAGCACCATATACCGCTCTAAAGCGAACTATATTCCCGAGTTGTTTGATGGCGCGTGTGTGATGTGGGACAAATTGACAGTGGTTTAGCTCTGGTAAAACCTTGAGGATTGTGAAAGCAACGAGGAGAGAGAGAGAGGCGCAGAGAGAGAGGCGCAGTCACCCGCGCAGCGACGGCGGCGGAGCGCCAGCGCCGTGTGACGTCACAGCTCTTCGCGCATGCGCAATATGGCCTTTGATCAGCTCCGCGAAATGGCTGGGCGACTCGAGTAGATTTGCTTTCGCAACAAAAGGTTCGGGAAGGTCATAGAACGCCCCTGCAGTAATGTTCCTGCCAAGAAACATTTTGTCAGGTAAATGGGTTGTGGTAATGAAAGAAACTGCATTTCTCGATAACCCACCCTACTGGTCCATACTCGTGTGTCTGAATGCTTTCGCTAAAAGATCTTAAAGACACCTAGAAAGCAAGATAAACCGGCTACAATGTGATAATTAAGACGAATATAGCGGCGGCACTGAAAGAAGCGCCGACAGATCCCTCCAAACTTAATTTGAGACGTGTGCAAAACTTTCAACCCTTGAGTGGTTTACGTGACATGAAACACACCGGATGCCTCCACAAAGCAACTGCTGTTTCGAAGGCTACCTCTGTGATCGCGAATATGTAGGTTTGCAGCAATTTGCTTGTAAAGTGTCGAGTAACGTTCCTGTAAGACCTCGCATAATTGATTTATGCTAACATGCTTCCTGAACTTTGGCGGAAACTTTCGAGTAGTTTCATCCGTCGCTGCCTTATATGTCCTTACTACTAATTATTTCCCGTGAGACGGGGAACTACATTCGCCGAGATTGACTGCATGAGGGGAAGATTTAATTTCCTATCAAGAGTGCAGAACAGTTCCTCTGCACACAATGTTCCTGCCCATTAGCGGTGTGCTTGGCCCCTACTCTATTCATAGAGTTTGTGCCTTGGAAATGGGACGCGTTCGTTTCACTGTCCACACGGTTGTCTGCGGGTAAATACAAACCCGGTTGTCGCCACAGGCGCGGCAGAGATTCCTCGAAAGAGCACGCGAGAAAGGAATGGAGGGTAGGACCCATTAGTCTGCATATTCAATGCGGCCGTCCGTTGATCCTGACCGCTCCCTATGGGCGTCTGGCCGCGGTGGCAGCGCCCTCTTTGTAAACTCCTCGGTCGTCTCAATTCGTTGACTTTCGTGCCAGACCGTGCGGTAGAGACAATATGCTATGGTTGTCTTGTAGCTTCTTGAAACAATACAGCCATATCCTGTTTTTTTTTTCGGACTCAGATTTGGCGGTGGCTAGAGGCTCGTGCATGACAACCTTGTATCCTGGTATGTGCTATATTGGTGCGAGGGTTGCAACTGAAAGCTCTAACAGAGGGCTGCTCGTGACCCATTTCCGCGCCTCCTTAGTAGGTTATAAGCATCGACGGGTGGCTCAAGTTTGGTCTCATACACAACCCTGTTTAGCGGAAGGCATGAGCTGGACGGCGCTGACTAACTTCGCCACCATCCAGCGGGTAATTATCGGATTTTTCGAATGACAGGATTACCCCAACCCTGTAGCCATGATGGACCCCGCCTGCGCGTTCTTCCACGATGTTATTGCACTGCCATGGTGGTATGCAAAGGGGTGGTGGGCAGTTGACTACGCGTGATTAGGGTGTACATGGCCTGTCAACAGATTACGTTTGTTAAAGAAATCCGCGCGGATGTGTTTTAAGAAACTAGTAGCGGGGAATGCAAGCCCAGGAAATGAGCCAACTACACAGCAACACCTCTGACGAATCGCGCTGCTATCAATTTTTAGCTATTTTAATGCGATAGTGTAAGGTCCTGTTCTGCAGAAAATCCGACATTCTCAGCGGTATTGTGAGCGAAAGAGCAGGTGGCACACCTGCCGTCTAGGTCACGTGGACTTGAGACGTCATCAAACCTGCCCACCGTTGCAGGTGACGACTTGCCCACCGGATTGCGAGCAAACTGCCCACCGTAGTAGGAGGCAGTGAAATGAATGGTTTCGAGAGGGTGTTAGGGCAATGGCGCATCGCTTGACCGCTGCACCACTGCACCAAGAGTGGGGCGAGGACTCCCAGGCACCTGCGAATGTAAAGTAGGGAATTACCAAGTTCGCATATATGGGCAGTAACTCTTTAACTATACCCCAAGGCGGAGCTTAAATGTACCTTCCAATTTTTTGTCTCTCCTCACCGATCGGTCGGAATGCAAAAGAATGAAGTCGTGCATAGTGTTAGAAACAAAGGTGTTTACAAGTCGACGTTCTAAACAGCAAGAATGAAAAGACAGTCTTTGCCAAAAGTAACCAGGCTGCACGGTTTGCTTCTCAGTCGTATATTAAAGCTATTATGGCAGCCCTCAAGCTATAAATCTCTGTATGGTAAGGAGAACCCATGTCCTCACTTTCAAATAAATTTTTGACCTTCAGGGACGCTGCGAGGGCTCTACAATACGAATGAGAAGCAAACCATGCAGCCTGGTTACTTTTGGAAAAGATTGTACCCATCTCAAAATGGCATTATGCTCAGCCCATTTCTTGCTTCACGATAACGATGCTTGGCCTTCCTGCAAACATACATGGCTGCAGTTTCCTGCCGCCGAGAGCGGCGTCTTCCTCATAGAAACATTACGCGCCGAGTCTCATCCGATGCATAACAAAACAAGAAAAAAAGAAACGGGATTCTGAGAAATTTTGCACCTAATCAGCTGTCTGCAGGCAACAGTTCACAAAGACGCTTCGCGCATTCCCTATAACACACACAAAGCAAAACGGCTTAATTCGTCGCTTGAGCGCCTTTTAGCGCAAAACAGCTTTCACAGGCCGGTAGACAAGGAAGCCGAAGAGAGAAGGTTTAGTTTTTTGTTGTTCTTGCGGTTTTCTTCTCATATTATGGGGGCGTTTACAAAACTTGCAGAATAAGGAAGCAGACGGGACGAAGACAGAATTATGTGCGCTTCTGCATATTCATGCATTAGCAGAGAAAATCATGGCACCAGCTGTGCTAAGCTCAGGAAAAGGAGATGATTTGGGGGGGGGGGGGGGGGGGGGGGGGTTGATGAGGAAGAACACTTTCTTTGACGGAAGCAGCTGGGTCTTAAGAGAGGCGTTAATGAGAGCAACAGTCTTTACTCTAGCGATTACTGTCTATAACAAGCACAAACTGTTCACTCGTCATCACCACGGCACACGTATAATACGCACAGTGGACGAAAAATTAGCTCTGATCAGCGTTTGCGTAGGTAGTTACAGTTGTAGAAAGTGGCGTCGTTCCCCACTGGCATATACATTCATAGTGGTCTGTCGCTTTGTTCTGCTGTTCAGAACAAGATAGCACTTTTTGTTTCTGAATAAAAATCAGACCAGGTATTGACTGAGCGAAGCGCTGAAAGCGCCAAGGTGTCCAATCAAATCAAATCGAATCATTTTATTTTCCAGAGTATAAGTACAGGACAAAACTCTGAATGGTCCCCTTGACTAAAAGTCTCAATTAGCAAATTGACTCAGGTCTAGTGGCCATTGCATAAGAGAGCTGTCGAGGCAGTCTTCGACATGAAGAAACAATGACAATAGGCACTCGTCAAATTATAACAAAAGCATTTGAGCACTTTAAATCATATCTGCATCTTAAAGCACAAAAAACACACTGGCGGAGAAAGCAAAAACTGCTGCCATAAAAAGTACAATAAAAAAGCAATTGAAGAGGTTAATTAAAAAAATTATCACAGACACCACAAAGGCCTACGATAACATTCTCCACGCAGCCATCCTCAACACTATGGCATCACTTGGCATGCCCTTGCAGCTTTGTCGAGCAATTCATGCCTTTCTTTCGCAAAGAACATTTTCTATCCGCGTCAATGGTAAACCCACAGGCCACTTCATTTCTAATCGGGGTGTACCGCAGGGCTCAGTTTTAGCCCCAGTTCTATTTAACATCGCATTCATTCCTCTGGTACACAGTCTCTCCACCCTTCCTAATGTTCAGGTTCTGGCATATGCAGACGATATCACTCTCTGGTTCACAAATCGCTCTGCTCAGGTGCAGCAAGACTCCCTGCAAAATGCCCTCAATATCCTCCACAACTTTCTTGCCGACACTGGCTTCCCTCTCAACCTCTCCAAGTCTTGCTATGTCCATGTGGGCAATAAAGCTGGCCGCCGTACTTTCAAATCCACTCTGTTCGTGCTCACCATTGACAATGTCCCACTTCCTGAGGTGGAACATACCAATGTTTTAGGCCTGCACGTTCATTCTTCAGGCAAGGGCACGACTTGGTTGTCAGCCATGCGCAAGAGTGCTATAAACACACTTGGCCTCATCCGCAGGATAGCCAATCGCTCTGGAGGTGCCCGTTCAGATACAGCTCGTCGACTTGTTCGTACTGTCTTTTAACCTCGGCTCCTATACCAGGCTCAGTTCCAACAACTTACTAAACGACAGTGGTCCACACTTGAAACACTCAACCACGAACCCATGCGAGTCATTACTGGCCTACCTCGAGCAACTCCTATTTGTCTGTTGCAGGAGTATGCGCAGCTCAACACACTGGAAGATTTAATTACCCAGAGACAAACAAATAGAGCGCGGAAAGTTTCTCTTCGTCCGATGTTCGCACCTCAACCACCTCCATGGGACTACTGTCACATCACATCAAACAAGCCTGCCCGTCATAAGAAGTCGGAGTTCTTCTCACCGCCGTTACCACAAGGTTTTTCTACGCAACATGACAGCTGCACTCTTTACACAGAGGTCGCCATAACCCCAACAGGAGGATCAACTGCTTTTATAAGCCCGACACACCCTCAACTCTACGGCCGACAAACCTACTCTACTGACACTTCATCATTTCTTTCTTTGGAGCTGCAAGCAATATTAAATGCCATAGCAGCTTTACCTGACGACCCTCCTTATAACCAGGTGCACCTATGTACCCATTCCCAAGAAGCCGTGAAGCATCTAGAGAAAGTCCGCGGTACCCTTCGGGTTTCCCAGGCCATACATGCTGCTTGTAAATCTTACCCGGTGCCTATACGCATTCAGTGGGTTCAAGCTCGCACAGATGTCCACAGCATCGCACCTGACATATCTCGTGAGACTTACACTCCACAAACTCCACCTGCCTCTTTGCCACCAGATCCACTTCTGACACATCTAACATCTTCAGCCTCCCTCAGGCAGCGTACACGTGCTCTTATTCCCCCGTGTACCTAACCCCTTCCCCCCAACCTATCACGGGTGGAGGAGGTCTCTCTGAGGCGGCTGCGTGTCGGAGTGGCCCTTACGCCTGCTGTTCGCAACCAGTGGAAAAGTGACAAGATTCCTGCACCGCAAAAATGCCCTCACTGCGAGGCACCCGCTTCTGACACCAATGTCCACCACCTACTGTGGACATGTCCCGGAACTTCACTGGTGCGCGCTCGAGTTATTCAAGAGGCAGGACTCTCTGCAAACAATGACTCTAGTTTGAACGTGTGGGTAACTAAAAACATTTACGCCCGAAGCTTATGTGACTTTTTACACGCAACCGGGCTTCATGCATTTCTGTAACTTATTCTACCCTTCGTGACTAACACCACGTTTTATGCCGCGCGGCACACTCAGCGTCACAAATAAATAAATAAGAGGTTAATTAGTGCTGGTATTTAACTATGGTTAGGCACATTGGGGAAAATTAACAAGTGATATGCATTCTGGCCCCTTATATGCATTGTTAAGCATTAAGCGCCAATTCTGTTCAGAATAGAGAGATGAACTTTCCATTTTTTTTTCTTAAGGCCAATAACTCGTTAGGATGCTGTTCGGAAGTGAGGATAAGTTATGCTTTAATGATTCAAGCTTGTCACCGCTGCGAAAATATGAAAATAACCAGTGTAGGGGATTTCTGATGTACACATTTGCCGTTCGTCGTTGTGGCAATGCCCACATTTAAGAAAATACGCAGATTCGGGCGGAATGAAACATATCTGTTTAACAATCGATATCCATAGGAGTGGGCAGTTCGAACTATCCCATATTTTGAAAACATATTTATTGTTGCTGCTTTCACATAAATGTTCTTGAGATAGCGTAAAACTTTCTTCTGAAGTATAACGATTTTATCTGCATTTGATTGCGTTGTATAGAGAGCCAGACCGGGCAGCACTGGTCGAAATGGAACAGAAAATTTCTGCAGTGACTTTTCTTAGGCGTTATTTGGCTTTTTATTCTAAAACCTTCCTAAACTTAAACGTGGGTGTAACTATTGCAATGGAAGAGGTTAGCACGTAACAATGACGCGACAAAGTAAACATGCCGAAAACTTCGTGGAAAAGAAAACGAAACATCCACGCCAGCCTTGCAGCACAGTGTATGGGAAAGGCTTAAAATGCTTTGTCGAATTTGCAGACCAAGAGAAATAGGTCACTTTTGAAGAGGGCAAGCCGCTAAATGGAACCGCGAGCTGTGTTTCACATAAGCGAGCAGTTTCTGTGTATAGCTTAAACACGTTCGCATTTGAAGTGTCCTCTTTCATTTAGTTACTACTTTGCGATGCTATCTCCTTCGCTTAAATCGGTGAAATATGCATGATATTTTTAGAAGAAGAAATGTCTAAATTTCTGACACTAATGAGATATATGCTGCTTTAAATGGTATTTTCGTCAACGTAGAAGGAACAGATCGATCCATGCATCAATCATTCTCTTAATCTATTAAATAAGCATTCAAGATCTGGAAGCTTTTTTTATTCCTTATTTATAATGAAAAGATTTTGTCAATCAATCTACGAAGCTATCAGCCATTTCACTGGTTGAACAGGCAGACATCAAAGTAACCAGAGTGTCGTTTACTCAACGCTTTAAACCAAACGATGGAGCCACGTATTACAGAATATGCCAATATGTAATCAGAGTAAGTGTTGTCTTCGAATAACTGCCGTTATAACCGTTATAACTAGTTTGTCAATCAACCCACTGGTCAGCCATAAAGCCAACTAGTGAGCCAGTGCAGAAG
The DNA here is from genome assembly GCF_055824585.1 of Amblyomma mixtum. Lineage (NCBI taxonomy): Eukaryota > Metazoa > Arthropoda > Arachnida > Ixodida > Ixodidae > Amblyomma > Amblyomma mixtum. The sequence continues at coordinate 10,764,712 of NC_143012.1, forward strand.
CCGTCACATTTATCCTGTAATTGTTTTAAATTCCCGTCATAGGGCATTGAACTAAGGGTTGGGATACATAGAGACACACAACTAATAATATATGTAAGTGTAATAAGCGGAACGGTAATGAGTAAGCGTATGAAGTATCTAAGTAACTAATGAATGTAATCATGAGGGGATTGAACAGTGAATCGATACCGAATGCGGTCTTCTCTCAATCAACTTTCTTTACGCACTCGTGCATTATTGTCCAGTCTGTACCAAGCCGTCTCAGTGCGTCGCAAAGATCCTCCGAAAGGCCTAGCCTCTGGGATCAGCCTCGTAAATGCCATCGCTACCACCGGCGTGTCGTTTTGTGTAGCCGTTTCCTTCGACGACCCTCGCCACTCATCGCTTCCTCACTCTAGGGCAGGAAATTGCGGTCGTCTCCGCATGGTGCCGCTGCTTGTCTGCCGCTGCCGCTTAAGTTGCACAAAGATTTGTCATCGCGACTATGACGGCCACGATTTGCCTGGCTGAATTTTCGTTTGTTTTTTTGCTGTTCTTTCTCTTCTGCACTATCCTCCATCTCTGTCTATTCTCTCTCTTTTACTTTCTATTCGCGAATGCGGTGGCAGCCGCTTTGGCAACGTGTGGCGGCGCAGAGGTCTTAACACCGACGCACCATCCCGATGTCGGGGACCAGAAGGCGACTTCCATTACCGCGTTACCGTGCGCGAGCGCGAATTGAAGCGGTGGCGTCGAGCCATTCACTCTTCCGCCGGCTTGAGTGCGCACGTCTCGTTGACACCCAGCGATCAGTCGGGCCACCCGTCCGCCAGAAGAGGAGCACGTCAGCTCACTCCCCCCTTCGTCCCCTCTCCCCCCTTTGACCCTCGCCGCCGGTCTCGTGAGAAAGCATGAAAAATGCATGACCTGCGCCGTCCCCTTCGCGCATCGTTACATACCAAAATGTGGCGCGTGGCTGTCATGGCAGCCACTCAAAGCCGGTGACAGATGTTGCGGCGTCCGTTGGTAGAAACCCCAGTTCCTTTCTCCGACCGAACCTTTCTTCTCTGGGTAACACTCTCCTAAAGAATACGGTTTACTCGCCTCTATCCGTTCGCTGTCTCTCTTGTCAGTTTCCAAGCAAATCCTCGTTTCGTAAGTGCGGTGCTCTCTATGTCTCTCAAGCTTGGTTTCTGCCGGCCGTATGAGCTATGAAGAGCCTTCGCTCTCCTCGACTAGACACGTGGGCGGTCGGGGCAGTGATATCCGAAGAATGAAGGTCCAGTTTTTGCTTCTTAATCTACACTCCTCCCATCTTCTCAAAATGGCCCACAAAATGCAGTGACATTCGCCAACGGGGTCAACAATGAGCCGCGAAGTGTTTACTTTGTGTTTGTGCTTATAACCCTCGATGTCCTGGTTTTGTCTTTCTATTACCCGGCTTCTGCCGCTGAAACGCCATACTTTTTTTTTGTGATTGTCGTGTTTATTCTCGACAGACGGAAGAAGTCAGGGCGTATCCTCGTCGCTGACTGCGTTGTTTGGCTACCATCACGGTTTTAGTCAATGTAGCAGATAGCAACACTTATCTGTAGGCTTCCTACCGGAAATATACAGCGAGAAACTGGGAAACAGTAAACAGTTACAAGGACTAAGAGTAACACATTGGACAAGGTAAATAACAAAATACAAAGTAGTCACAATAAATCAGCAAGGAAGACGATTTTATTTTATTCTGCTTAAATTGAAATTTTTGAGCCGTTATATTTAAAAGAGCTGTGCGTTTAAGTAGGCTGTGACGAGCTATCTCAAGGTCGTAACTCGTCCTACTCCGAGCAATTTTCCGTAATTATGAATGTGGTATGTATAACAAAAGGCTCTCATGTTTGGTGTAAGTCGCCAGTTTCCTGCAACGTCATGTCGTTTCAAGTTTGAAATTATATTGCCACCAGAGCAGCAGCATACAGCCTTGTTGAATTCTTCCGCTCGTATGACTAAAAATTGTATAGAGCGTAGAGAAGCAATCCCATCCACGTACTGCTCTCGTCAACGTTGAGAAAAACTGTAGGGAACACTTAAGCTCAACCTAAAGGGTATGACGCGATATTTTCAGCGCGGAATTGGTCATTCTCGATTTTCCCTGGGAGTCTTGATACCACTCCTGGAGCAGTGGTGCAGCGGTTAAGCGATGGCCCTGCGATGGCAGGTGCTGTCATGAGTGGGGCTGGTGCGGCCCAGGTTGCTCGTCCTGGGCAGCTCCAATCATTAATTTAACCGCCACATGCCACGGTGGTGAGTTTGCTCACAACCCGGTGTGCAGGTTGAGGTGACGTCACCAGGTCACGGGACCTAGGTGGCCCACCAAGGTTGCTTCTTCGGGGATTTATCGCTCACAACGCCGACGCAGGAATGGGCGCTTAAAAGCTGCGCTCTAAAAAATATAAACACTTATTTTATATTGCGCTACTTTAGGGGGGTAGGCTTGCGTTATGAATAAGTGTACGACGCTTGGCATCGAAGGCCCTTCCAACCCGCGGTGGCTCAGTGGTTATGGTGCTCGGCTGCTGACCCGAAAGACGCGGGTTCGATCCCGGCCGCGGCGGTTGAATTTCTTTGGAGGAGAAATTCGAGGCCCGTGTACTGTGCGATGTCAGTGCACGTTAAAGAACCCCAGGTGGTCGAAATTTCCGGAGCCCTCTACTACGGCGCCTCTCATAGCCTTAGTCGCTTTGGGACGTTAAACCCAATAAACCAAACCAAAGCAAACCAAACCAAACCAAAAATCATCATGACACTCATGTAATGCAAAGTGTTTTGAAGGCAGAAAATGGAGCAAGCATCCACCACTAAGAATTCCTGGGTGTGAAAGCAGGAGCTACTGAAATGGCAAAATTAGTCGGGTTAATGTTTCGGAAGTTACTGAGCATCTTATGAACGCAACAACAGCAATAGTGCGTAGTGTTTCAGACTACGTTAGCCAGAGAGAGAGGGAGGTTCATTCAGAAAGAGAGGTAGAAAGGTCTTCACGATTTATGACATCTCTATCCATATCCGTCTGTACAGTGATAGACAACAGGACTGTAGCATATTTGCCCAAAGTGCGCATTGTGTATCTCATTTCATGGTCACATCAAGAAGAGGGACGCACGTCGGTCTCCGCTAAAACATCTGAAGCGTGATAATACGGGATGGGAAGAACACTTGCTGCAGGAAAAAAAAATCATTATGGATGGATGGAAACAACTTTATTACACAAAAAAAATCTTCCAGGGTGGTCCCCTACTGGTCCAGGAGTCCACGGGCTTGTGCTTCACGTAAAGCCCGAAACACCAGCCATTTCTGGCCGGCGGGCTGAGCGGTCCGTAAAGCAGCCTCCCAGGAAGAATGAGTGGGATTGCGGATGGGGGGCACTGCCTTTGGGGAAGGACATTCCCAAAGGTAGTGGAAAAGTGTGGATTTGGGCACGCCACAGGTGGTACAATCAGGAGGAAAGGTGGGGTGAAAGCATGAGGGACGGTAGGGTGAAATAAAGGAGCCTGTCTGTAATTGTCGCCATGTGGCGCTGGATAAGGGCGACAAGGTACTGTGGGGTGGTGGCAGTGTCATGCGGCTGAGTTTGTAAAATGAGGTGATTTGGTGATATGTAGAGAGGACCGATGGGGCCTCTTGCGCAGGGTTAGGTGCCTGATCATCCGGGGTCCGGGAGGAGAGTTCTCGGGCCAGCGCATGAACGCGCTCATTACCGGAGATCGAGGAATGCCCAGGAACCCACGACAGAGTAACCGTTCGGTCGAGAGAGGTGGCCGTGGTAAGAATACGGTGTATTGCCGGCGTCGCCACGTCCTTTAGGTAGTGGCGATACGCGGCCTGGGAATCTGTGCAAATTTCGGTTACTTTTTTGTCAATGGTGGAGTGGGCCAGAGCAAGTGCGATGGCGGCTCCTTCCGCCTGTGCAGGCGAATTAGTTCGGATAGTGGCGGCGGCCCCCACTATGCAGTCTTCATAGGCTGCGACTGCCGTGAAATATCCTGCTTGAGAATTTCGTGCCGCGTCGACATAAAGGATATCGGAGCGGTTGCTGAATGTTTTGGTGTAATAGCTTGCTCGTGCCTGCCGCCTACCCTGATGGAGACTAGCACTCATATTGCGTGGTAGGGGCTTCTGATATATGTGATCCTGCGTGCGCAGAGAAATCATGTAAGGTTTAGGACTTGTTGGCGTGGGAATTGGTGGATTGAGACGTAGCTGTTGCAGTAGCCATTGTCCTGTTTGCGTGCGACTCAGGCAGAATAACTGGTTGGTGCGTTGAGCCTCTATTAATTCGATCACTGTATTTTGGGTACCAGTGGCCAGGAGACGTTTCGTGCTAACCGTCCGTGGAAGACGTAGGGTGGAGGTGACAGCCGTGCGTATTAGGATGTCTGCCTGTTGTCTTTGCCGCTGAGTGAGTATGTGGTATGGAAGGTGGTATGTAATGCAGCTAATGATTTGTGCATTTGTCATATTGAGGGTCTCGCGTTCAGACAGCCCATAATTGCGTGCTGCCACCCGCCTAATAAGTGCAAGCGACCTGTTTGGTCTGTCTTTGCAAGAGCTTAAGGGTGGCGGTTGCATCGAATGTGTTGTTAATGAGAAGACCGAGAATCTTCACCTGAGGCACAATGGGCACTGGATTCCCGTACATGTGCAGTTCAATCGGGGGGTCACTGGGGAGGGGTTTCAGCTGCAGGAGTTCTGATTTATTTGGAGAGCAACGGAGGCCTGTGTTTGCTAAATGAGTGGTGGTGATGTCTATGGCAGATTGCAGGATATCCTGGGCTGTTCCAAGGGATCCTCCCGTTGTCCAGAGAGTTATATCATCTGCGTATATGGCTGTGTAGAGCCCTGGGATAGCAGCAAGGGCCTTTGCGAGTGGCGCTAGGGCAGTGTTAAAAAGTAAAGGTGATGAACCGCCCCTTGTGGGGTACCCCGGTTAGGCAGGGGGAAAGGCTGGGATGCAATATCCCCAAGGTGGAATTCTGCCATGCGTCCCGTAAGGAAGGCCCGAATATATTGCCATATGCGGGTGCCGCATCCCGTGGTGGCTAATGTCGTGAGGATATGGTCATGGCTTATTGTGTCGAAAGCCTTATGAATATCCAGGGCCAGTATGGCTCGCGTAGCGGCTGTACGGCGATTAGTGCAAAAGAGGGACTGTTTAAGTGCGAGAAGTACGTCTTGCGCCGAGATGTTTGGCAGGAAGCCGAATTGAACGTTGGAGAGAAAGCCTGTTGTTTCTAGGAACGGTTGCAGGCGATTGAGAATGACATGCTCGAAGAGCTTGCCGACACAGCTCGTTAATGAGATGGGGCGCAAATTTTGAAGAGTGAGGGGTTTGCGCGGTTTGGGTATAAATCGCATGCTGGCATGGGTCCAGGCTGATGGGAGCGTCCCAGCTTGCCAGTG